>NC_139962.1:52808260-52916460 GCF_963454915.1 Gymnoscopelus microlampas | reverse complement strand
GAGTGAACAATGGACTTAGCATCTGTCTAAACAGCATGCTGATCTAAATCACATTGTTAACATGTGTGGTCAAGTTAAAAACAAAAACAAATCTAAGTAACAAAACATGAGAACAAGATCTATCTGCGTAGTAAACTATAAGCATCTGGGACAAAGGTGATGGGATACGAGGGGAGAGAGAGCTGGAAGGAGGTGAGAGGTGGAGTCTGAAGTAGTGTTGATTTTGACAGCACATTTTGATTTTAGTTTTAGTCATAGTCTTTTGAATCAAATTCCATTTATGTTTTAGTCATATTTTAGTCATCTGAAATGTTTTACTGTTAGTCTAGTTTTAGTCGACTAAATATCATAAGATTATAGTCGACTAAATCTACAGTTGTTTTTGTCGACTAAATGTATTGTGGCGGTGCTTTGATGCCGTCGTAATGGCTGATTTTACACTTGGTTGCGTGCTGAAAACTGCGACGCGTTGTGAGCTTGTAGATCTGCTATTTTCAGAGCGCAACACCTAGTGCGCAACAAACATAAAATGACTTGTCTTTTAGTTCTACTGGATCTCTTCTCCACTAGTCCCTCACTAACATTTTAGTCTAGTTTGTATTTGTTGACAAAATTGTCCAATATATTCAGTCTTAGTTTTAGTCATCATAGCTTAGTTTTATTTAGTTTTCGTCAGTGAAAAAAGGTAGTCGTACGAACATTTTTCGTCTAGTTTTAGTGGAAGAAATCAACACTTGGTCTGAAGAGGTGAGTCTTCATGAGTGTGGCGGAACATTGAGAGTGAGAGGAGTTTAATCCTCAGTTTGGTAGCCAGGAGGGAGAAGAGTCTATAAGACTAATGTCTCAGGATTGTTTTTGATTGTTTTAGACCCGGAAAGCATCTGCTTGAAAGCAGACAAAGCATAGTAGATCTATAAGCTCATAGCGCGGCCACAGAGTGCTGTTTGTAGATCTGCTATTAGCTTGTAGATCTGCTATTAGCTTGTAGTCTGCTATAGCTTGTAGATCTGCTATTTTTTGAAAAATCCTGAAAATATATGCAAATCTTTGAATATATATATATATATATATTTTTGAAGCAAACATTTGTAACTCAAATCTTTGCTTCTGGGGGTCCCTGGCACAAAATATCTTGAGAGGGGGGGGGGCTCCAGCTCCACGGCCAAATACATATAATTGTGTGTGGTCCTTGACATTAAAAAGTTGGAGCACCACTGATAGTATTAGCAAAATGCTGTTAGGATTTAGAAAACATTTTTAGGTATGTATTTGGCCGCAGACCCCCATCTAAAAATATTTTGTTCCAGGGACCCCCCTTAAAAATATATATACTGTATTCAAAAATGTACTCAAATTTTCACGATTTTCAAAAACAGCAGATCTATAAGCTCATGAGCTATGAGCTTGTAGATCTGCTATTTTTGAATAGCCAAAGAAATCTTAAAATGACACAGCTGCGTTCCGGATAGAACTGGTTAACCCGCATGCGCGCGCACATGCACACAGGCATGCGCGCTCAACACACACAGCCAGGCCTTATGTGTCAGGGTTATGCGTTCATGGACAGGACAACAAGATGTTTCTCTGAGCAGCTCTACTGCAGTACATTTAACGAATCCTTGACTAAAGCAAGACTGTTTTGTCTGTAACCTGTGCAATGTGCCATTGGCGAAATTACTGTGATGATGAGACGGTTCAACCTTTTATTTGAACCGGGGGTCTATATACTGTATAGCTTTAATGCCCAGTCTGTATAATGTTATATTTGTACTAATACTGACAGTTGTGATGTATTGCAAACACAAACATACAGTCAAACACAAACATGTAAACCTATAAATGTCTTCTCCCACACATTGTATATATACAGTACAGTGGTGGAGTCCCTTTTAATGCAGTGCTTGGCTAAGCATTTACTTGAACACACAGTACGTACACAGCATGGCAGTTTCTCCCTTAACTAAAGTAACATCCCACTTATTATATACTTAGCACATAAAGGAGCATGAAAGAGGAGGAAGAGGAGATGAGAGGAGGAGGAGGAGGGAACAGGGAACAGGAGGAGAGGCTTTTAAAGCAAGCTGAGCCACCAACTGCTCCGGCTGCATCTTTCCTCTTATCTTAATAAGTAATGAGGCTGCCACGGGCTGACAATGAAGTATTTTGAAAATAGTTCTAATGTATGGCTTTGAAAGGAGTGGCCGGGCATTGATGTATAGCGCAAACAGGCCTGGAAACAAGTGAAATATTAATGGGCTGTTCTCTCCCCCCCCCCCCTGTAGTTAATGTGGGATTTACCTGATTGCTTTCGGGTGTTGGTGATGATGGGGGGGTTGGGGGTTAGCAGCATGGGTGGAGGTGGGCACCGCCGTTAACCCATTCGATCCGGGAACGCATCTGTGTCATTTTAAGATTTATTTAGCTATTCAGAAATGGCAGATATACAAGCTCATACAAATCGTGAATATCTGTGCAAATCTTTGAATATACATTTTTAACTCCATTTTTTGCTTCTGCATGGGGGTCCCTGGAAGAAAATATTTTGAGATGGGGGTCCGCGGCCAAATACATATCAATTTTGGGGGGTCCTTGACATGAAAAGGTTTGAGAACCACTGATGTTATTGCAACCGAAGTTTTTTTTTCAAAACAACCGTTATGATTTAGAAGACATTTTGTAGAATCCCCCAGAAGCAAAGATTTGAGTTACAAATGTTCACTCTAAAAAACATGAGTGACACAGTTTGCGTTCCAAGTCTTAATGGATTAAGGAGTAGAACATTTGTACTGGGTGGTGTATCGGCCCTGTGTGATGCCCGGGTTAATCAGTAAACCTAAACCACATGAACCCTAGCATCCTCTATATTGTGGGGTGAGCGCTCAGTGAAAATACTAGACCGCTCCACGGTCAGCTATTTTTTTTATAGTAGATTTGTTGTAGTAGAGGGGGGAGGGGTGGGGACCAAGTGTAGAGCCCTGGGGGACCCCGGTCAACTAAGTATATATATACTGTAGGGTTTAAGTAGCAAAAGATAATCTGTGGTCTCACTGGCAGTGGCAAGGGAGTCGTAAGGTTTGACGGAATTACACAAATATTACATTAAACTGCTGAACCCAACGACAACGTTCATTTTAACTTTAGATTTTTAGAGTCTAGTGTCGCTGTAAGACCTGAGGCCGATTCTACAAACCTCATACATTAGGTGGCCAGTGACTTTGACCATTTTCATACAAACAGAATGCGATGTGTTTTGTCGATATAACAAGTTTGTTCATATAGAGTCCTATCCACAAATCCACCAATCCACCACAATCCATTGGTGTTGTGTGCCACATTCTGTTGGTGTGACATGCACGATGCAAAGGTTTTGAAAGTGAAACTGGTCAAAGTCACTGGCCACCTACTGTATGTCCAAAACTTTTCAGGATTCAAAAAAGAAAAATAGCAAAAGTAGCAGAAGAAGCAAAGAAGTCTGCTACTTTAGGTACTTTAGTGTGACACTGTAGTATGATCTAGGGTGTTAATTTACGAGATAAGAGTTTCTGCCCAACAGCAACAAAATGCCTTCTAAAAAAATTAAAATAAACAGTTTTCTGAAAAACCTATGTTGCTACTGTATGTATAATATATAGCTAAGATCTAAAATGACACAGATGATTTCCAGGTCTAAATGGGTTAAATACAAAAATAAAATGAATAAATACAAAAAAGCGTCCCACTGGTTTCCCTGTCTCTATAATCACTTTGGACTAACAGTAGCCTACAGGTACATATACATGCATGTACTCACTGTTCAGTCAACCCATCATAATGTGGATGCACCACAAGGGAGCAGCAGTGCAACAGGAAGAGAACTACCAGCCCAGTCAGCTCAATGCATCATAGATAGACCACTGGAGGAGGAAAACTCTATTTCACTAAGTAATACCAAAAAAGAAGAAGTATTACTCTGAAGGTAGAGGTACAGTGCAATGTGAAAGAGGGGGGGGGGGGGGTACAAGGAATTGCAAAGAAGAAAAAAATAATGGTATCTGTGAAACTTGACTCAGCAATTCAAGAAGACCTATCAAACTTTTAGACTTTGAGATAAAATACTCATCTATCTCAAAGTGCTTTTGGCCGTGGATTTTGTGGTTCACGAGCAACCGTCCTGAGCAGTGTGGGAGCAAGAAAGGCCCCCTGTTCAAACGGTGTGAGCTATACAGTAATGGTTTAAGTGCTTTACCCAGGAGATGGGGGCCTAAAACAACACTGACGCACAGGATTAAAAAGTTCCGTTTGAGAGCGGCAGTGGCATCTCCCAGCATGCTTGGAAATGCCATTCAAGTACTGGAAAAGGTCAATAGTTAGAATAACTTTTCTTCTGGAGGAAAAAGAAAACTTGGCCGTGCTATCACAAATTGCTTCCAGATCCCTTCTCTCTCTCTCTCTCTCTCTCTGTGTGTCTCTCTCTCTCTCTCGCTGAACAAGTTATTACCAAAATTGAGTGCAGAGACTGATACATTTTAACACAATCATACGTTTCACTTTGAAGTGTGGTAGAATGAGCAGGCCCCTTGTCGAAATGCAAAGCATGGCCTTCTTTTGTTGTCCAGTCGCCCATTTCACATTTCGTTCACGTGTAAAATTGTTTATTTTCCACCAGGATTTAATTACTGCGATAGGGAACGGGGGGATCAGGAGTGATTGCATTATTTTCTTTTAGTTTTGATCACTGAAAAATGTCTCAATATGTTACCCAATTGGCTCTGTGTGCTTGGTCCAAATGTGGCTGTAGTTTTATATACAGTAAGAGGTTAGCATAGTCTTTGCCACAACTCCTCAATTTAGTGGGTTTGTATATCAGAAACAATTGGAGTGCAAAGTGTAAGATGTGTGAGATTTAACTGATTTAGGGGGTGTCCATTCCTCTGCTTTTGATATCCCCTCTTTGGCCATTCATTTTTATAGCTGGTAGTGATATGTTTTGTCCCTGCTTCTGTTTCAGACTGACTTAATTAGATACATACATATTTACTTTTGGGAAATGTAAACTGACAATTTAATGATTTATTAAAAAGATTATGTGCACCACATTAACCCTGACATCTCTATTTTTGCCAAATTTGTAATGTTAAATGGCAGATCTTAATGCTCACAGAGTTAAGCACCGTGACACGTTGTGAGCTTGTAGAGCTGCTATTTTTGCTATTTGTCATGCAAAGAAGTATATAGGCTTTAAGTGGTTAAGTAAATGCCCCCCTCCGCCCTGTTTTTTTGAACCATAATATTATGGTGGTCCTGTATGGGGGGAATTGTGTAGGAGAAGGAGAGAGGTGGGAGGGTGTGACATCTCTGGCTCTGTGAATCCTTAACTGATTAGTCTTTGTGATGTTTCACACACTGTTTGCTACATTCAATGTCAGCTCTGCTCAAACAGGCTCCTGTTACTCAGGCTTAACTTCTCAGTTTAGGAGGCCTCAAACTGGTTCAAATGTGTGATAGCTCTTTTTACGTGCGGCGGTTGTTCTCTTTTGTGACTTTTAAGTGTAATTCAGGGTGTTAAATAAGCCCTGCCAACCCCCACCCCACCCCTCCATGGTTCGGTGAGTGCCAGCTCAGCCTCCGCTGTGTCTGAGAAGAATGCACATCGGCGGTTTGACATGACAAGGACGTTTTTCTTGTCTCCTGTCAGTCACGCAGTCTTGTGTGACAACAAAATGAAGGAAACCCTGGCCTTTTTTCCCTACTAAATGTTTACTCAATATAGTTATTTGCATCAATTTCTTTTAACTCGTTGGGTGCCAAAACAGGAAAGACACCCGTCGAGTGCCATAACTGGGAATCTCTGTGAGGCTATTTTTTTCCCCACAAGGGGCGGGCTAGCGCAACTTTGGAATCACCCACGGTGCCTCTTAAATGGAAGGGACAGATGGATCACCGTGCCAAAAAAACTCACTTCCGTCCGCTCCCATTCTATCTCCTTGATAAAAGCCTCCGGATCTCCTTAACTTTTTACAGTGGAGAGAAAGGAGCCATTTTCGGTGCGCGATCACTCCGCAATGGCGACTCGCGTTAGAGATGTTATTGTTCCAGGCGTTAGCCTGGACCATCCACCGTCGTACACACATCCATTGTTTACGTCCGGGTGCTCGTCGTCGATTTTACAGCTCTAAACAGCGCAGCGTAAACGCTAGGAATGCCAGCACTAGGTGTACCCTGTTTTAATAAACCTCTGGCACCGAATGAGTTAATTTCTTATTTAATTTATGTATTTAATGTATTTCTCTTTTGTTTTTGCTGTGTGTCAAATTGCTATTACAATTAGCCTTCATAGTGTTGTGAGGTCAAGAACTTTTGCAGTCATCTTCTCTTAATAGGTGGGTTTGTGTAATAGTAGGTCACACCTGCCTGTCCTCCCCTTTTCACTCCTCTTGAACGGTGTGTACCACATGCTCCATGAAATGAAAAGCAAATATTAATATCCACGGCCGTTCCTCTGGAATGCCGAATATGGGGAGGCCAAGGGAGGTGTCTGTTATACATTCCACATTTAATGACATTCACTTTCCACTCTTCACCAAGCTGTGTTTTGTTTTTTTATTCAATCAAAGATATCATCTGTGCATAGGAGCAGTGTTTAACAAGTGGAATCCTAGAGAAAAGAAATACACTTCTTTTTTTCCCCCTCTTTTTTTTGCTGATCTGTTATCAATGGGTTTATAATTATCTTGAAGTGCATTTCATTTTAAATACTCGTGACTCCTCAGTAACTTCAGCATGTGACCGATTTGTGCCGATATTATTATTAACCCCGCCCACTTTGTACTCCAAGCTAATGAAATCAAATTCTGCATATTATTTGTGGCAACTCTTTCACCCACGTCTGTCAACAGCATGATGATTAATTCACAATTAATTCACAATCACAATCAAATGCTTTTTTTTCCACTCATGCTGTAAGTATGCGTCATGAATTTGTCTACTCTCAAAAACCCCTCATGAATGAACTGAAATAACCCAAATGTTGCAGTTGTCCACTGAAGTCCAGCCTGAAGTCCACAGACAGAGAAAATACAGTAGTACGGTGTATGCGTTTGTAATGAATCAATTAACATATCCCAAGTATCTTATTTAGGTTTCTCATAACCATCAAAAGCTCGATCTGCAGATATCTGCACGCGGGACCTCAAAAACAAAATGTGCATTCCAAACAACGATGACGTACAGTATTATGGCTTAAAGGCTCAGCACACTCGATGCTAACCAATTTACCGCACATTCTCAGTTATACGCAACAAAGGCAACACAATAGTTTGTCCCAGGTGCTAGCTATGTCCTCAGTTTGATGTTCTTGCCCGTGTATTGATGCAATTTTTGGTCCAAAGACGGACGACATCGGGGACAAAATGATATAGTGCACGTTGCTCAAAGCTACAATCCCAGGCCTGAAAAGCGGGTTAGTATTGAAGTGTCTTTATGAGAAGAAGCGAGCAGAACGCTGTGTAATTTCAGACCCGATGAATGGCCTTCACTTCAGCGCTTCCACATTAGGAGACCAATTACTGCACACACGGAGATGAAAGTGTCTTAGTAAATATGAAAGAGACAGCGCTGAGCTGCATTAATAGAGTTAACCCATGAGGGATGGGACAGGATCGCAGGGGCCCATGTGACCATATTAACCCATTAGGACCCGAGGCCGATAATACAAATGTCTTCTAAACCAGTATAGTTATCAAATCTTTCGTGCCAAGGACTCCCAAAATTATATATGTATTTGGCTGTGGACCCCCCCCATCTGAAAATATTATGTGCCAGGGACCCCAGAAAAGAAGAATTTGTTAGAAAAATTAAAAATCATTCAAGATTCTTCAGAAATGTTCAAAAATAGCAGATTTACACGCTCCCCCCCCCCCCCCCCCCCCCAACACACACACATCTACAAGCTCATATACCGCGGTGCCGTGCTATGAGCTTGTAGATGTGCACTTTTTTAACAGCCAAAGTATGAAATATGGATAAAGGGGTTAAAATGATTGTGATGCTTTATTAACTAATTTTGCTGGGGACCCCCTGGTACCCCCCCCCCCCCCCAAGGACCCCTGGGACCCCACTTTGAGAACCAATAGGTTAACCAATCTGTTGGCAATTCTACATATTGTGGCATGTTTTTGGTTAACCACCTTTACCGTAGAGTTCCTATTTTGGGCACATTTTCTTAAACGATTTCTTTCCAAAATGGGCAAATATCTGATTTACAGGCTCACAACGTGTCACATTGCATACCATTTTCGATTGAAACCTGGTTGAACATAAAAGCGTAATATAAAAATGAAATATAGCCTGTCAGCTTTGTCTTAAAATAAAAAATGTGGGTGTGCGACTGTGTGCGTAATGATTCATGATTGCATCGTCAGTTTATTAGAACACATTTTCTCCAGAATAACAAGCAATCACAGGGTAGTAGTGCACAAAAGAAATGGCACTTCACAATAATCCTTCATAACATTGATTGGCTCAGCTGGCTGGCTATAAATCAAAATATAGGCTACTTACTCACTGATGGTCATGGTGACATAGTAAGTGGTGAGTGAGTGAGTGACATCCATGATGTGTCTGTGGTTACATTCAATCCCATTCAATCCGGGATCGCATCTGTATCATTTTAAGATTTCTTTGGCTTTCAAAAATAGCAGATATACAAGCTCATTGAGCTTCTAGATCTGCTATTTTTGATAAATCTTATTTATTTATATATATATATATATATATATATATATATATATATATATATATATATATATATATATATATATATATATAATTATTTTTTTTCATTCAATTTTTTTGGGAATACATATTTTAGAACAACTCAAATCTTTGCTTCTGGGGGGGGGGGGCTGGGCCCTGGAACAACACATTTTGAGATGGGGTACCGTGGCCAAATGCATAGCTAAAATGTTTTTTAAATCCTAACAGTATGTTGCTACAGTATATCAGTGGTGCTCCAACTTTTCCATGTCAAGGACCCCCAACTCAAATATGTTATCGTTATTTATTGTTTGTATACTTTTGGCACTTTTTTTTATGCGGTCAGGTTTAGGCCTGGCTCAGGGAAGAGGATATTAGGATAGGATTTAGGATAATCTTTTTTGTCTTTGGTATGTGTGTGAATGTGTATATTGTATTGGTTCATTAATTGTTGTTTTATTTTTGCTTGTACAGCTACAGTATATCTTAAAGGACGACTTCACCACTTTTCAACATGTCTTCATATAATAGGTCCTCACTAATGCTCATGATAAAATGATACAATCTTTTTCTACTCGGTCTGTGTCTCAGAGGAGGGCTGTGGACAGTTCAGAAACCTGTCTACCAGTGACATCATCGATGGGGAATCCAAGCTAATAGAAACTGCAGGCTTTGTATACCTGGAAAGTTGCAATGCAATAATAGATCCCATTGTTCTCGCCTTGATAAAAATCTGATTAAAAAATGTGTAATCTTTTAGGGGGAAAAAATCCTGCCTAACGATGATGTCACTGGTAGACGGGTTTCTGGACTGTCCACAGTCCTCCTATGAGACACAGACCAAGTAGAAAAAAATGGTATAATTTTATCATGAGCATTAGTGAGGACCTATTATATGAAGATATGTTGAAAAGTGGTGAAGTCGTCCTTTAAAGTCAGTCCATGCCAGCGTAGTCTCAGGAAAGAGACCTCGTTAGTCTCTCAACCCATACACTCCACACGTATGACATTATTCAACATTACATTCAGTTGTTATATTCCTATCAAATCACCCTTACACGTCAGTACTTTCAAGACAGTGCTGCTGTATTAGGTTACAGTTTTGGTGCTTTGAGGCAATCAAACAAAGCTATGGGAAAACTAACTGGAACAAGAAACCAGAATGCCACCTTCTGAAACCTGACAACACATGTTATGCTTATCCATACTACATGTTGTTTAATCTGTTCAAATCAAGCCCCCAGAACCGTAAACACTACTGCGCGTGCTTCTACCATCAGAAACCCCAGTGCGCCTGCTTGGTGCTCAAGTCTTCTGCATTTAGACACCAAATTTTGGAGGGTACTTCAGGGTTCTTCATATACGCTGGTGAGCAACTTTCATTAACCCATTAAGACCTGAAGCCGATCTCTACAAATGTCCTCTAAACCCCAACAGTTTTCTATATTACTTTATCAGTGGCGCTCAAATTTTTCATATCAAGGACCCCAAAATGATATGTATTTGGCCACCGACCCCCATCTCAAAATATTTCGTTCCAGGGACCCCCAGAAGCAAAGATTTAAGTTAAAAATGTTCGCTTTAAAACAATATATTTTCAAAGATTTGCACACATTTTCACGATTTTTCAAAAATAGCAGATCTGCAAGCTCGTAGCTACGAGCTTGCAGATCTGCTACTTTGGAATAGCCAAAGTGTAAAATAATGCTTTTTAGCTCAAATCAAAAAGATTACACAGATCGTTCCAGGTCTTAATGGGTTGAAATGAATAAGTGGGGGCAGGGCCGTCCGTTCTCTAGATATAATAATATAATCGATATTATAAGATATAAGGGGCACCTGGCCTATTTTAGATATCAGGATCTGTTTACTGGTCGTCAGGTGGATTATTACATAGCCTACTGTACAGAACAGTTGTCACATGGTATAGGGTAATCTGACCAGCTCAGCTACAGAACACTTCTTGTACAGTACATACAGTACAGTACATGTTATACTGCACATGACGAGTAAAAAGATCCTGTGTATGAATATTGTATGTGTGTGTGTGTGTGTGTGTGTGTGTGCGTAAAGTAACTAAATACATTTACTCAAGTATACTTAAGTTTACTTAAGTACAATTTTGAGGTACTTTTACTTTACTTGAGTATTTCCAATTTTCGGTACGTTTACTTCTACTCCACTACATCTCTGGCAAATATTGTACTTTTACTCCACTACAATTATTTGAAAACTTTACTTACTAGTTACTTTGTAGATTTTGATTATTACAAAACCTACATTAACCACTTCAGCCCTATTTAAACTTTGTCTATTTGAAAATAGCAGATCTACAAGCTCGAGCTTGTAGATCTGCTATTTTCAAAAGATTTGTATTAATTTGATACATTTGAAAACTTGTGAAGTGGGACATTCTGCATAATGAGTACTTTCTACTTTTGGTACTTTAAGTACATTTTGATACCAATTCTTTTGTACTTTTACTCAAGCGCATTTTTAATTCCAGACTTTTGCTTGTAACAGACTTGTATTTCTACATTGCAGTATATTGCTACTTTTACTTAAGTAAAACATGTGAGTACTTTTACCACCACTGTGTGCGCGCGTGCGCGTGACTTACGCGAATGCGCGCGCATGGGCGCATGTGCGTATCCTGTGTGCATGTCTGTACCATGTCTTTCCCCCTCCTCCTAACCAGACTTGTAGGGACTTATATGCTGCTGGAGAAAGGACGACAGAACTGTTGTTGTACTGTTGGATGCTCAGTGGGAGGTGTGTGACTAAATAAGCAGAGCGACGCAGCACGGCGGCCCCTTGGGGCCGCGGCAGTGTCTGTTACTCCATGTCAGGGGCCTTGTATGTCTGCTGAATCTGCTAACACATCAGCATTCATTATAGATGGAACAAAACCCTGTATGTTCCACTTGGCAAACTTCCTCTTTCCGTCCTCTGCCGGCAGTGAGGTATAGGGGGGATGCGAGCGGGGGACGGGCGGGACGGGGGGCAGTGTTGCCAGATTCTGTGAGAGAAACAAGCAACCAGGTCTAGGAAAGCCAGCCCAAAATAAGCAACTATGGGCCACATGTGCACTTTAACATATACATCAGCTATTTGAAAATAGCAGATCTACAAGCTCACAACGCGTCGCGATGCGACGCGTTGGGTTGTAAGGTTGGCGGCGGGGAGAGGTTGGAAGGCGAGGTTACGAGAGAGAGCGGATGGTCCTTAATTAGATTCATTGTATTAGCAACGGGTTGTTCAGTGTATGTTCTCCCTACTCACACACCCAGCCCGCCCCCCCCCCCCCCCCCCTTTCCCATACTGACAGCACCCTTGAAATATGGCACTTTTGGCTTGTTTGCTTTCTTGAGCCGTTGTCTTCCAGATTTAAAAGCATATTGGTGTTTATGCACTGAGAGCTATAATGATCCATCATACCATGTGGACGAGGGGGGGGTCTTCTGCAACACATAAATAAGCTGCAATTTGGCCATCTGCTGGGATTCTTTCTGTCTCCCTGGAGACCCCCATCTGCCTTTACATTATCAATTACAGTTCAGCCGTGCCACCACTACTGAGACCCCCCCCCTGCCACCACCCAGCCAATACCTGGCACCGTCACAACTCCAGCAACACCCTGCAATCTCCTGGAAACACTACACCCCCCCTCTCCACCCAACACGACCCGACCACACACACACACACACACACACACACACACACACACACACACACACACACACACACACACACACACACACACAACACACTGCTGCCGTCCAACACACAACACCCAGCCCCTCCCCTCCCCACCTTGCCGGTTCTCACCAATGTGGAGCATGTTTATCTGAGAGCAGATGTCCCTGTTACCTGCTCAGCCTGCATGGCCTGACTCTCTCTGCTCTTTCATTTCCTGGTGGCTGTCTTGTTTTTTTTGACAGGCCTAACCCACACAGCTTATACATATATATATATACATATATATATATATTTCTCAATATTTGTAAAATATTTTGTTCCAGGGATCCCCAGAAGAGAGTTACAAATGTTCGCTTTAAAATCTATATAATCTATAATTTTAAAAAAAGGTTCTTAGCTAAATTAGCTTGTATTTCTGCTATTTTTGAATAGCCAAAGAAATCTAAAATGACAGTCAGATGCTTTCCCGGTCTAAATGGGTTAAGACTTTGGTCAATAGCCCGCAGTACGCTCTGTGTGTGTGTGTGTGTGTGTGTGTGTGTGTGTGTGTGTGTGTGTGTGTGTGTGTGCGTGCGTGTGCGTGTGCGAGACATAAAGTATCTATATAGTTGTTCAGAAATCCAACAGGCGCAACTACTCATGCGTCTGGACGACCAATGCCCTCTGAATAGGCTAGGAGTTGGGAGGAGTATCAAGTAGTTATTGCTCAGACCTGTGCCACCTACAGCCTTCCAAACAAGCAGTACTCCCTTCATGCATGTATGTATCCACCTCTGCCTGTCTACTGTATGTCAGCCTATCACTCTGGTAACATCCTAAATGAGCAGGAAATACATACATGATAATAATCATAATAATATCACAGGCGTTGGAGGTGTGGAATAACTCTACAATAGTCCAGTGTCTATCATATGTCTTGCTCACTCAGTGGCTTTGTGTACTGCAGGCTGATTTGACTATAGACTCTATCCACCTTTTTGGTTTTCCATTAGGCAAAGTTACCTGGTACTTTCCTTTTGGTATCACCTCCATTGAGGCTCCAAGCAAGCTGAGACGATTATACCAAAGTTGATCTGAAAACAATGCAGACTCCCGATAAGCCAGAGACAATCGTCACTAGTTTGATTCCGGACTCGTATGCATATAAGTTCCCGAATACCGTTAACAACCTCTTAAACCAGACATTGTCAATGTAAAAATAATTGATAGTTGATCAACTGCATAGCCTATTTCTCAACAAAAAATTAAAAAAATAGTGTCCACTTTCCAGACACCATTAGTAATAGCATTTGCTTTAACTTAAAGGGATAGTTCACCCCCAGAATGACTTATTTTTCCTATCGATTACTCACCCCTTGAATTCATGGATATTTTTGTGTTTTTCTCGCATTCCTAAGCCAATAATTTGATGACCAGCAGCGGTTCCGGTAGGAGACACAAAGAGTCTCCTTTGTGTCTCCTACCGGAGCCACTGCCCACCGGTCCGCTGGTCATCAAATTATTGGCTTGGAAATGCGACAAAAACACAAACATATCCATGAATTCATGTCTCCATAGGGTGACAAAAAAATAGGAAAAAGAGTCTTGGGTGAACTATCCCCTTTACGTATTAGCTTTACCTTCAGCATTGTTTGGCACTCTCCTACGTGAAGGGTTGGAAGTCGCTATGACCAACGGCTCCTATTTGCAGAGGAAAACAAAGAAAAGCCAGTGGAGTTGAGATGGTCCCATGCAATGGAAATTGGAAAAGCACCATTATTCAGGTACTGTCATTGGCCATGTTGGCGTGCCGTCATTGGCCATTCTGTACAGTATACATAAGTGGTTCTCAAAGTGGGGTCCGGGGACCCCCAGGGGTCCTTAGGGGGGTACCAGGGGTACCCAGAAACATTTGTTAATAAAGCGTCACAATCATTTTAACCCCTTTATATATATTTTATACTTTGGCTATTCAAAAAATAGCAGATCTACAAGTTCATAGCGCTGCACCGAGTGCCGTGCTATGAGCTTGTAGATCTGCTATTTTTGAAGGCGAACATTTTTAACACAAATCTTTTGCTTCTGGGGGGTCCCTCGAAGAACATATTTTGAGATGGGGGGTCCGCGGCCAAATACATATCATTTTGGGGGTCCTTGACATGAAAAGGTTTGAGAACCAGTGGTACACAGTGCTGCAAATAACAGATCCTCTGCACCCTATGTTCCCGTACTGTCATCCTACTCTAACGATCAAAGGAATTCTGATTCTACCTCAATCCCCGCAACGTTACTGAGTGAACGTCTACACCTCAGGTTACCTCGGTGAGGTACACAGCGAAAGCCGGAGTGTTACTTTAACTGTGAAAGTGTGAAAATGGACCCATTTAGAGCCGTGCAGCCTCTTCCTACGTGAGGCGGGGCGGCGGGGTTTGGGTACTGAGAGGAAGGAGGAACTTTTGCTCTGTTTGGTTTCTAGGAAAGCCGCCGGGCTTCTCCTGGGGACAGGTATGTGTGGGAAGAGGGGCCGTTCGTCAGGAGAACGGGGCCTCGTTAATATGGAGACAGGTGCTCTTCTGATGAGTTCATAAGCAGTTCAGCGGCAGCCTGGAAGTAGTGCTCTCTCTACGACGCTGTTCAAAGATCTCTGACATCTGAGAGAGAGTCAGCCAAGCCAATAATCCCACTTTCAGAATGCAAGCCTTTCCTCCGAGATCAATCCCGGATCGAAACATCAAATAGAAAACCGCTGCTTTTCTCTTTTTTAAACCACCCCCTCCCCCCCCCCCCTGTCCTCTTCCTCCCCAACAAAAAATCACTTACTAGATGGTATTAGACAAGCTGGCAAAAAGCGGCCATTACCGGCGGGAAGGTGGGTGGATGGATAGATTTCCGTAAAATCGCGGAATATTTTAACCCACCGATATAAGCTTACAGTTAAGAGCGCAGCATTATTGATAAGACTATTGCTCTGGGTCCAGTGCTGTGCCCAAGGGCCCATAGGGAAACAATTCACAGAAGTGGGGCTTTCATGTTCATCTATGTACCAGAACAAAGTGAGGATTAAGTCCGGGGCCTTTCATCCACATAGCGGGAACGTTTTCTTCCCCTCTCTCTCTCTTTTAAAGCACCTCTGGGGAGAGGCCCCTGTGCTTCATTGGAACCATCTCAGGAGTGCCACAGCACTGTCACTCCATGGAGCCCTGGCCCCTGCGACTCACATTCATGTGTGGGACTGTGTGGGAACATTCCCACCAGTAATACAGGGCTAATGGCAGTTATAGCCATATATACCCCCAAAAGCAAATCTTAGCTTTTCCTTCAAATGTTACGTGAGATCATACACACAGTTTATAGTTAACAGAGAAACTGCACAACAAACACCAGATCAGACGTGATGTGTTGCCTTCCAGGAATGAGCTGTTGTTGTCTTTTCCCCAATTGACTGGAAATCAAGTTAATCATTTTCCCTCTCTCTTAATCAGAACAGACGTTTATTTGTTGACTACAGACCAGTCAATCTGTTTGTATTGACGCTGTCATTTCCAGAGGCAAGCACGGGGTCCGAGCTAAATCGCAGATATGTCGGGTATCATGTTTCATCCGTCTCTAAGGTTTATAAGTAGATTACCTTTTGTAATTCGTTTTGTTACGCCAGTCAATAAGCGTCCAATGCAAATGTGGTTCATTTGTATTTGAATTGATGTCCTGTCCCCATTAACTTATGCCTCTAATGCATTCTGGTACATTAGTAAATAGACCTGCCGGATTAATCATTAGTTCATTGGGATCATTTGCTTTCCTGGTGCTTAATCGAATCCCTGACATTGGTAATAAGGGCAAACTTCACCTGCCTCAGTCCCTGGACACTCAAAAACAAGCGAGAGCAATTCAAGCAAATTTTGTTTCTTAGCCACATGATTATTTCGCCATTTCTGTTTAAGGAATACGTTGATTCTTTCTGACAACAATGATTAAACATGGTGACGGCTGTTGTTTCTCCACCACAGCCGTCAAAAGTTTGTTACCTTATTTGACATTCACAGTCTTACCTTCTTCCCACTTGTTTCAATGTGCACTTGTTTCCCCGCCTTATCTTATTCTCTCACGTTGACCTTGATAATTAATGGCTTTTATGTCTTGAGAATAAAGGCCCTAAATAGGCTCCTTGCACATTATTTATTTAGCTCTAATTAATTGAAGTGGACTTGGATTGAATTCAGCCAGGCTAAGGTTGCTATGTCTCTTAAAAAAAAGAAGAAGCTTCTTGCTCCTTGTAAAGGCTGCGTGACCAAGGCCCTATCCGTCTTTCTAGAGCAAAGCTTGTGATGAATATAGGAGCGTTAACTACAATCAACCTGGCATCCCTATTTTGGACATGTCATTAAAGGTGAAAATATCCAGAAAATAGCAGATCTGCAAGCTTGCAGATAGGCTATTTTCACTGTTGATCGTGTAGGGTTTAGGTGGTTAAATAAGTACCAATGGAAATGTCTTTATATTATATGAATGGTTCCGGTAATATTCTCTATTGGTCATTATAGGATATGGCGGTTTGTCTCGGGTTTGCATAATATGGCTATTCGCGGCCTTTACATAATGTATACATGTCGAAGCTGCAGAAATGGATTGCTGTAATTGTAGACAGACAGCATGTCGTTGGCCCCGTGTTTTTTTTTAACACGGGTGTCCCTCGCAGTATAGGGACATGTCATCACCCTTGATTCAGTGCCCACCCAAGATGATGCATGGGTCATTGGGTTCCCAGAAGTCAATGCTGTGAATTAAGTGGGGTGAGAGGAAATAATAATATATGTAGTGGCTCGCATCAGGATACTAGAGAATCGCCTTGGTCGGTTGTTATGAATAAATCTAGCGGGTATACTATTTCAGTTAGTCTATTGTTCAATGTAAGGATTCATTTTTCCACATTACGTATGGGTGTTTTATGCCTCGCCGTTCATGCTTAGTGGATGTCGGGGAGTTTGGAGGATGTGCCTGGAATAAATGGGACTGAGTGTCGTTCCGTGGGAGGGACATGCCTGGGAATACCAATACAGCCCCCTGTATCTTTACTCTGTGATAACAAACATCAGCCATCAGAAACCTTAGTCTCTCTGCGTAAAGCCGCCTTTTATAGTTTGTTGTACAACCTTATCACTCGCTAAAAAAACACGTGTTTTTCAACCGATTTCAACTGAGTGTTAACTTTAACCCGTTAACACCTGAGGGGACCCGATAATACAAATGATAAAACCTATGTTTGCTATCAGTGGTTCTCAAACCTTTTCATGTCAAGGACCCCCAATATGATATGTATTTTTGCCGTGGACCCCCGCCTGAAAAGGGTGGTTCCAGGGACCCCCAGAAGCAAAAATTTGAGTTCAAAATGTTAGCTTTAAAAAAAAAAATATAGTATTATTCAGATTTGCACACATTTTCATGACTTTTCAAAAATAGCAGATCTACAAGCCTGAACAGCTTGAACATTTGCTTTTGAATAGCCAAAATACAAAATGTGGTTGAAGTGGTTAAACGATTGCGATGCAAAATGATGTAAGATGACGCTGATGCTTTCCCGGTTTTAAAGGAGTAATTCACTTTAAAAAATGACTTATTTTCTATCAATTACACACCCCATGAAGCATTGAATTCATGAAGATCTTTTAGTTTTTGTCACATTCCTAAGCCAATAATTTGATATCTGGCGGATCTGGGTGTATTTCCGGTAGGAGACTCAAAGAGACTCCTTTGAGTCTCCTACCGGAAATACACCCGGTAATCAAATTATTGTCTCAAGGAATGCGTCAAAAAATCAAAAAATCTCCATGAACTCAAGGCTTCATGCCATGGGGTGTGTGATTGATAGAAAATAAGTCATTTTTTTGGGGTGAACCACTCCTTTAATGGGTTAACTGTGAGAGTATACAAATGAAACCAAATGGACGTGTACAGTGTTAGTCTAATTGGGGAAAAAAAGACATGATGGCCGGTCTGACTTGTACTGTACTATATGCACATCTCTCTCCCTCCCTCTCTGGCCATGTAGCGCTCGCTCATCAGCCAACAAGATGTGTGGTTTCACCAGCAGCCATTATGCCCTGTGTGGTATCTAACAGCCTCCCCCCCCCCGTTCAAACAAAGAATCCCATTGTAGATGCGCCCTTAACCCATAACCCACCCAATCAGCTCTTGTGTGTTTCTTTTGTTTTCCCAACCATCCAACCATCCCTGCCATGCATCCATCTCTCTAATGGATTTCTTTCTTTTTTCTTTTCTTCTCTTTTTTTTTGTTTTTGGGTGGGAGGGGGGGGGGGGGTGGGTGGTGGAGGAGTGGGTTACATGGTTTGTTCAGAAACAGAGAAAAAAAGAAAACCCCGACTCAGGCCAGGAGGAACGCAGAGAGGCAAGTAGGGCCACCACACAGCCCCCCCCCCCCTTTAAAAAGCAAGATTAATAACCCGTCTCCGATGATGTCATAGTTAAGTGTTTTCCTTTTGTATTTACACATCCGCTCGACGCTGTCAGAGCGGCCCTGGGTCCAACAACGTCTCTGAGAAATGGAACCGGCGCATCCTGACACTAATGCATCGCCCAAAATATTTGAAATGAATAAAGGCTGCCTGATTTTCTTTGCCACGCAGAGAGAGGGAGAGAGAGAGCATTACAAACACCCCGCTTGACATTGACACAATGGTGCCGCGGCTCAATGCAAATACTGTTACCTCCCCACGCACGCACGCACGCACGCACGCACGCACGCACGCACGCTCGCTCGCTCGCTCGCTCGCTCGCTCGCTCTCTCTCCTCCACTACCACCCCATCCTCCTTTTTGACGGAGGAGGTGAGGAGGGTGCGAGATCTCCCTCACTCAATGCAAACTAATGAGACATATTAATGACATTAGACCCTTAATTCAATGCATGCATAATTCATAATAATTGATTGCGCCCGGTTTAAATGGAGTACCTTTTGCGAGAGGGGGGGGGGGGGAATGATCCTATTAAGCCAGGTTTAATCCAAATCTGAGCTGTCAAAACACCAGGCACTCACTCCGTCCCGCTCCACTAATTGTCATAAGCATTCCACGATTGATTGTCTGTGCGTTTGGAGAGCGGTGCTTTCATTCATAATCCACCCCCCCTCCCTCCTCCTCCTGCTAAAGTAGATCATGTCACTGTTATTTTTTTCCCCGAGATATTGAAATACCTTCCGTGGAATAATTCTTCATGCATGCGTGGCTACAGGGGGCATATTAACAGAATCAATTCTCAAGATAAATATTTCCACACCGCTGTGGAATTAATCAGAGATATCTGCTTAATGTCTCTTTGTGGATCTGTCTGCCTCTCTCTCTCTCTCTCTCTCTCTCTTTTTCTTTCTCTCTCTCTCCCTCTCTCTCTCTGTGTGAGTTAACGTGTTTTTCTTTGTGAGATTCGTCAGATGGGATCCTTGTGCTGTTGCCCAGTGGTTCCCAAACTGTAGGGGTCCCCAAGTTATTTTTGGGGGTCCCCAGATGATCAGCTTAGTGTGCAACATTGTTTTCTCACTCAACTGTAAACAAACCAACATACGGTATAAGGGTATACAGGGTATCTGCACATTTCTAAAGTGACAATTTATTGACTTTTAAGACCTTTTTTATACCAAATTTGCCAAATATGTAAGAAAGAGGCAATAATTTTGAAAATAGCTGATCTACAAGCTCACAGCGCCTCGTAGTGCGAGGTGTTGTGAGCAGGAACTATATAGTATGAATTATTGCAGTATTTATTTTATTAAGTGTGTGTGTGTGTGTGTGTGTGTGTGTGTGTGTGTGTGTGTGTGTGTGTGTGTGTGTGTGTGTGTGTGTGTGTGTGTGTGTGTGTGTGTGTGTGTGTGTGTGTGTGTGTGTGTGTGTGTGTGTGTGTGTGTGTGTGTGTGTGTGTGTGTGTGTCACCAATATGGCTGGCCAACCCAGTGTGACCATGTGCTTTCCTCCTCCATAATGGTGATCTATGTCTCTCTCTAACACACACACACACACACACACACACACACACAGACAGAACTACTGTATATTGTGTGCATGCACAAACGAGTGTTTGTTCATATTTCCAAACGTGTCTGCTTATGAATGAATTAATTAGATTATCTCTAACATGAATTCAATACAAAACAGAAAAAACAAGCATAGCAACAACAATGTTGGAATGAAGGATAGGATGAGACATTCTGCATAATGAGTACTTTTACTTTTGGTACTTAAGTAAATTTTGATGCCAACACTTTTGTACTTTTACTCAAGTTCATTTTGAATTCTGGACTTTTCCCATCCTTATTTGTATTTGTCTTTTGTTGTTCTGTACAGCTGATTCTTAGATTCTTAGAAGTGCTTCAGAACGTATTTTGATTGACCAAACTATTAACCAGGGATTATAATAATGGTCGGCATCTGAAAACAAACCAAACTATTTAGGGACCCTGGCCAGGTTGGCTTTCCTCGTACCCCACCTATTCTTCACCATCTGTTCTTCCTCCCATTCACATGGATTCCTCCCCTGCATGCCCCTCCTCTGAGCGAACCATGGGAGAGTTTGCTCACCTTAAGCCCTCACCAGCGGCCACTAATCTCACAGATCTACCCTGCTCTTATGTTATTTGATAATCAATTTATCATCAAAGCCCAAAATGCATGGGAACAGGAAAAGGGTGTCGAGTTCACAAAGGGAACGGTGGGATGAGCCAATCAACAGAATACACTCCACTGTGACCCATGCGCTTGTCTCTCCGTTTCGATAAACCTGTAACAATCGACTGGGGTTTTTTTTGGTCTCCACTGGCATCACTATATGAGCCTCAATGGCAGTTCAGTATTTGGCCACCGTGCTGTATAGTACACAGAAGATGCATCTGATGTGGTCACTGGTGGAAAAAGTACTCATGTTTTTTTTTACTTAGGTAAAAGTATCAATACTGCAATGTAGAAATACTCTGTTACAAGTATGAGTACGGACTTGAAAATTGACTTGAGTAAAAGTACAAAAGTATTGGTATCAAAATGTACTTAAAGGGCAATACCACTCATTTTCAACATTGAACTATGTCTTTAATACACCTTAGAGCTGTTGTGTGGAAATAAGAAAAAAGTTTTTCTTTTTTTCAAATGTCTAAAATGTATGAAAATAGCAGATTTACAAGTTCTCAATGTGTCGCACCACAACGTGTTGTGAGCTTGTAGATCGGTAAGTATACAGTATATAGGGCTCAAGTGGTTAATGTATGTTTTGTAATAATCAAAATCAACAAAACTAGTATCTAAAGTTTTCAAATAATTGTAGTGGAGTAAATACTGTAGTACAATATTTGCCTCTGAGATGTAGCGTACAGTAGAAGTACAAGTATTGCAAATTAAAAGTACCTCAAAATTGTTACTATACAAATAGCAGATCTACAAGCTCATAGCGTGGCCTTGGTGCCTCACTATGAGCTTGTATATCTACTACTTTTGAATAGCCAAAGTATGAAATAATGGTTTAAGTGGTTACTTACACAGGTGCGTTCCCGGTTTTAATGGGTTAAATATACTATTTGAATAAATCAAACTGAGTAAATTCTATGATCACAGATCAGATATCAAAGTGATCCCAATGCTTTTTTTGTGTTTTGTTTTGAACTACCCAAAATCCAAATCTGACCCTCTCGGATATGGGATTAAACGTTTTGACCTCTTGGGCCCCAGGGGAGTATGAAGGCGCACGGCAAATGCCATGGCAAACCAGTAGTCGTCAATATAATACTGTATGAGCAACGCAAGTTCATTCATTCCTCAGCCTAGCTCAAGGGTCTTCAACAGGGGGTCCGGGACGCCTACGGGGTCCTCAGAGTTGCTACTGGGGGGGCCTCCAAATCTTTGCGTTTGGAACCCTATAATCCCTATTCTGAGGGAAACATTAGCCAAAAATAGCAGATCTACAAGCTCACAACGCCTCACGCTGCGAGGCGTTGTGAGCTCGTAGATCGGCTATTTTTGTAAGAGTGGGTAAAAAACAGCAGATCAAGTAGGCCTACAGAGCCAACGGTCCAGCTCACTAAGTATTGAGTGTTTAAGTCGTTAAAGTTCTGAAAATACACATTAACACAAATCCAACATATTAATAGAAAAGATAAGTCAGCAAACAAAAAGAAAAACATGAATTGACACTGATGACAGTGCTGTCAAACAAGTCTATGAAGGGATCTATGAAATCTATGAAAAAGTTTAATCTGCAACACAATGTTATACAATATGTTGTGGGTTGGGGGGGTCCCTGCTTCATCTCTCTCTCTCTCAGCCAAGGGGTCTTTGACCCGTAAAACGTTGAAGACCCCTGGCTTAGCTGATTGGACCGCTCTTTAGCACACATCCTCAAGCCGAACCAATCCCTATTCACACCCTAAATGTCAACAACATGTCTGATCTCGTTACTACTCTGTGTGATACGAGAGTCCTGCTGCCCTGCTGCGTATTCTTGCCCAGCTCCATCCATCTGCTTTTATGTACACAGGGTGGCATTATGTCCCAGTCCAACGTCTATGATCGTGTAGCCGCCAGCTATAAAAGCAGATTTAGTGGACCGCGTGTAACAGAAAGCGTTTTGAGCTGCCAGAGCTTTTCCTGCCATTCATTTGTATGCAGGTGAAGACACGCTTCCCCCGCGTTTCAGCGTTCTCTGACATCCAGCATTTTTTTTTTTTTTTGGTCTGACTGCTCTGGGCGCCTCATGTAGAAAATAGTTTTTACATTTTTGGAGAGGAGTTTCTGCTCATCATTGTCACTTTCCTACGCAGAGGGTTCGAGTGTCACGCTTAAAGGAGCAGTTCACCCAAAGAATTACTTATTTTCTATCAATTACACACCCCATGATTTTTTGTGTTTGTCGCATTCCTAAGCTAACAATTTGATTACCGTCTCCTACCGGCTAATGTATCCGGTAGGAGACACAAAGGAGACTCTTTGTGTCTCCTACCAGAAATACACACGGTCATCAAATTATTGGCTTAGGAATGCGACAAAAACTTAAAAGTCTCCATGAATTCAAGGCTTCATGTGGTGTGTACTTGATCGAAAGTAAGTAATTTTTTGGGTGAACCTACAGTACAACCGGCAAAACACTGAGCGGGAGGCCTTGCCCAGCGCACGTGTGGCACTCTGGACGATGGTATTGGAATCGCTCCACCGCTCAAACGCGCTCTCTGTGGACATATATTTTAGTCTGAAATGTTTTAGTCTAGTCTAGTTGACAAAATATTTTAGTCGACTGAATCTGCAGTTGATTTAGTCGACTAAAATATGTTTTTGGCAGGCCTTGTGCCGAAAATAGCCGATCTACAAGCTGCGACACGGCTATTTTCGGAAAGCGACACCCACCCGCAACCAAGCACAAAATGACTTTACGGGATCTCTTCTCCACTAGTCCCTCCCTAACATTTTAGTCTAGTTTTTTAATTTGTTGACAAAATTTACGCTATATTTAGTCATAGTTTCAGTCACCATAGTTTTTATTTCGTTTTTATTTTGTTTTCGTCAGTGAAAAAAGGTTGTTGATCAGCATTCTTCGTCATAGGCCATTCGCCCAAGGCTATAGGTTGAGGGGATCCAGACTCTACAAGGATGAAAAGCAACATGCATCCTTATTCTGGGGGGGGGGGGGGGGGGACATTTGCAGATCTACTAAGTTTTTTTTTTTGGGCAGAGATTTGTTGTAGAAGACGTAAAAAAAATGGGTCCAAGTCGACGAAATTAACACTGCCCTACGGGGGGAGGGTTTTACTGAACCCACCAAACTGTGTCAGAGAGAGTTCCATAGTTTCTCATCTGAGAGTCGTCCGTTCTAACCTCACCTCAGTTCATAAAACCGATAATAAGGCAGCTAATCATTCATGTCTCCTTTTCTCCTCTGTGTTTTACTAGACTCCCCATTACAAATGACACGGTGAACAGGAGGAGGTGATGGGGGGGGGGGGGGTATTACGGCGACGGGGGTGAAGGCTGGTGAGTAGGAGGGTCGTTTGAAAATCGCAAAATGTCGTAATATAGAAGTCACCTTTTTTTCTTATTTCCCTTCGATAATAACACATCAACCAGGGCTTCTTCTATCTGACTTCATGGTTGTAGATGACACAAAAAAATTGATTTATCAATCAGTGGTGTTTGAATAGGAGGTGCTGTGTGTTTTCATCGTTCATCAGACTGCATTGTTGTGAAATGACTGGTTTGAACCTCACCTTTGATCTCTTTGCTTTAATGAACACATATTGCCTGGTTGAAATTATAGGGTTGAGGGTGTTGAATGAGAGTGAAACAGAGCCTGTCTCCTTAAGGCTATAGGTTGATGGGGTCCAGACTCCACAAGAATGAAAGGCAACATGCATACTTATTCTGGGGGGGGGGGGGGTGGGCGCATTTGCAGATCTACAAGTTGTGAGCTTGTAGATCGGCTATTTTTGGGAAGAGATTTGGTGTAGAAGACGTAATAAATCGGTCCAAGTACAGTTTTTTTTTTTAACTAAGAATCAACGTTTTAATAGTTATAGCTTCACCACAGACAGTGTCTGTATTTGAGTACTGGACCTACTGTACCTATTGTCTAAAGCAGTGGTTTACAAACTGGGGGTCGGGACAGCCAGCGGGGTCCCCAAGTGATTTTGGCGGGTCCCCAGATAATTAGCTTAATGTGCAACATTGTTTTCTCGCTCAACAGTAAACAAACCAACATACAGTTTAAGTGTATACACATTTTAAAGTAATAATTTAAGGAATTCTTAATACTTCTAAAATTAAAACGAAAAATACTAATAAGACCATTGCTTCCTCAAAAGTAACCAACCAACCAAACTGTACTATAAAAATGGCCAAATTGTCAAATATTACCTAAGAAATAGGTGAAAGTTTTGAAAATAGCTGATCTACAAGCTCACTGCGCATCATATTTGACAATTTGTTTTGTATTGACAATTTATGTTTGACCAGTTTGTATTGTATAGTTTGTTGATTACCTTTGATGCACTAATGATATTTTACATTTTTTATTTGTTTTGGTATTAGGTATGAAAGTCCTTAAATTGTCACTTTATCTGGGAACCCCCCGCCAAAATCATATGGGGACCCCCTGGGGGTCCCGACCCACCGGTTGGGAACCACTGCTCTAAAGAATCAACCTTTAACAAATCCCTGGCCCACTGAACACATCAGATACAGTAGAAACCCTTAAATAAATGATACATTTCATCTGCAGTATAACAAGGAAACCACCCCCGACTGGCCTCCTTCCTCCACTATGCAATAAGTGATGTGGGCCTTGTAGACTGTAGCATCTTTAAGTTGAGTTATAAGCCCGGGCCCGCTGATATATCACCGTGGCAGTTCCACTTGTGTGGTTTGGGGGCGATTTCATTTTCCAGCCCCCCTCTCAGAAGTTATCTAAATGGATTGTACAATAATCCGCCGTGCCCTGCAACCACACGGCGAATAATTATTCTGTGTTCAAACCTTTGACAGGAAAAATTAGTAACAATCACCCAGAGAGCAGGTGTTTTTCTTTTCCTCCCCGCTCTCTCTCTCCCCCCCCCCCCCCCCCCCCCTCTCCCCTCTCCCCTCCCCGGCCGTCTCCCGAGTGCCTGCAGCAGGACTGCTTGTGTACAAGGCTAGTATTGATTTTGAAACCATTTGACAAAGGATAAATAAGACTGGAGAGAAGGGAGGCTTTAGCCATGAGCTTTTTGATCAATCAACATGTCACAGCTGGAACTAAATTCAATTCGTATTTATCAAAATCTCCCCCTGCTTGGTTAGGATGCTATGCAACGGTGCGGGGCCCCTTATTTTATAACAACCTTCTCAGCCACAAGCATCGCTGCCTTTTGAAATGGATTTCATGGCCGAAACACTTAGCTGTGAAATCCTCATCATTTAATGAGGGCAAATTAATATGAATTGTGCCGACGCGAATCGCAATGCTGATGTAACAGACACGAGAGACGCGAGTTACCATGTCGTACTGTTTTATGTTCATACAAAGAATGCTCTAAACAGTCAAATCCTCAGACTTAATGTATCCATTGTGTAACTCTGACAGTGTACAATGTAACCCAATGTGGATATATTTGTACTCTGTCACAGTTACACTAATATTGAGGATTTTTCAATGTATGAAAGACATTTTACTAACCCTCATAATAATTATGAGATAAATTAATTAATATGCACAATATCTATCCATGGAACCGAGTCCAACTAAAATTCCAAGTGCTTATCAGGGGGGGGGGGGGGGTTCAAATATGATTATTTTGGGGGGTCACGGCCTGACAAGGTGGAGAACCACTGGTCTAGAGGTGGTTCCCAAACAGTGAGACAAGTCCAGGTGTGCCTTGGGACATAAGTATTGCGATATATACTATACAAAAATTATAATTATGGTAAAATTTTTATAATTATTTATTGTGTGCTTTGTGCACACTTATTTCCCAATGCAAAGGCAAATTCTATACCCTTAGAAAATATATATTTAACCACATTCAACCTGGCATCGCTATACCAGTTTGAGCCTTGCATCTATATTTTTGTCATATCATTATAGGCAAAATAATAATTATTAATATTTTTTTTTCTTCACAATTTCCACCTGCACTCAAACTATTTCCACATTTTATGGGCAGATTGCCATGACATTACCACTGATCACCATTACCATTTTGGCCACCCTCAGACAAACATTTTGCACACAAGATATGTCGTACTCCAATTGGCAGATTGCAGGATGACCCCTACCCTACTAATCTAAATAAACCTCAGATTAAACCCTGATTCTTGATCATGTTGGGGACCCCATGGCCTTTTGTGTAGCACCCCCCTTGCAGCAGCATTTTCACTTAAGTCTCTGTCACTTATTTTGTACCAGCTTGAGAGATTCATATCAAAGTGAAACAGACAAGCATAGCATAAAGCGGGGGTTTGCAAAATAGACCAGGCCATGCCTCGCCATACACGGGTTGACCTGGTCCAAGCAGGTAGCGGACAGCACAAATTGTACTCCTCATTGACACCAAAATTGCAGCGCCTATCCTCCCAAATTGCCGCACGGCGAGTCCCTAAAATGCCAAACACGAGCAGGCAAGGAAAGATTTGCGACTGTGTCTCGGGGAAATTGTCAATTCGCCCGTCCGCGCTGAGTGCCTCACTCCAGTTTGCCTGCCCCAAAATAGAACCAAAATAGCAGGATCAAGGGAAATAGGTAGGTGGTGCCAAGTCAAAAGTTCTGTACGTAAGCATTTACACGGCAGGAGGCCAAAAACAGACCAGCCGGATGTTGGGACGAATGCATGAGTATCCACTGTTAGTAGTTCTCATGCTTATCAGCGTGTATTGGCGCGGCCATAATGGTTTTCTGCCATCTTTCTGTCTGGTCTTTTATTATGTCCTCCTACATCTGTTTATGAAACTGCCAACTCTATACCGCCCGTAGAAGAAACAAAGAGAAACACTTCAGTGTCCCTGCAGCAGGGCCCTGATGTGGAACTTCTTCTCCAATGTTTATATAAAGAAATGGACTTTTATGAGCCATTTACAAGACACTCGAAAGGAACACAGTGACTCGTCTCAAATCTTTTATGAGTTTATCGAAATTAAACTTGAGACTGCTCTGTGATATTACCATTAACCTGTCTGCGAATGGCTCCACATCTGTAACCTAAGTGCAGATTGTACATTTTCCCATCCAACCCCCCACCCTCCATCCATCCAACCCCCCACCCTCAGGTTGTGACAGAGAGCTAGGGGTGGGGTGGTGTGGGGGTAGGGAGGGGCTGTACCTTGAAGCAACGTTGCCATGTCCGCTTATTATAAACGGCTTTGGGCTTCATTTTCTGTTACGTTTTTTTGGGCTTAAAGTGCTTTTTTTCTTCTTTTTTTTTCATGTCATGGACCCCCAAATGAATATGTATTTGTCCCTAACCCCCATCTGAATGTTTTTGTGCCAGGAAGCCCCCGTACCAGATTTGTGTAGTGAAAATGTAAAAAAAAATCGTCCAAATAAGATTTTTTTTAAATAGCAGATCTACAAGCCCACAGTGCGACGCGTTGTGAGCTTGTAGATCGGCTATTTTCAAATAGCCGATGTATACAGTATATACGCTTAAAGTGCTCATGTGGCTTATAGTCTCTTCTTTTGGGCTTGTTTTCCTAGACCTGGTTGCTTATTTCTCTCACAAAATCTGGCAACACTGCCTTGAAGACAACCTAATTCCTGTCGCTGTGCGGAGTGGAGTCACACCATAACATTGTCCATCAAGTGATTTGTGTGTCACGCTCGGCTTATAAAGCCTTTTTATAAAGCCATCTCTTGATTCATGTTTTTCCTTTCATTTTTGAGGTAATGAAAACCGGGGATGGCGCCATCCTTCAGTACAATGCCTGGAAGAATTTTAATAGCCACACTTTGTGTAATGGTTTGTTCAGGTGTAGTGGACCTGGTAACTCTAGGTAACGGATGTAAACTCTAGGGTCAACTAGTGTCCTATAACGTGACGTCCACAGCTATGGGAGGACACACAGTGGTGGAAGAAGTACTCACATTTTTTACTTAAGTAAAAGTATAAATTCTGCAATGTAGAAATACTCTGCTACAAGTAAAAGTGCAAAAGTATTGATATCAAAATGTACTTAAAGTACCAAAAGTAGAAAGTACATATTATGCAGAATGTCCCATTTCGCAATTTTTCAAATGTATAAAATCCTTTGAAAATAGCAGATCTACAAGCTCACAATGTGTCGTGTGAGCTTGTAGATTGGCTATTTTCAAATGGCTGAAATGCATCAGGGCTGAAGTGGCTAATGTATGTCTTGTAATAATAATCTAAATCTACAAAGTAACTAGTAGCTAAAGTTCTCAAATAATTGTAGTGGAGTAAAAGTACAATATTTGCCTATATGGAATGGAGTAGAAGTGTACTTAAGTACGGTAATTGAGTAAATGTACTTAGTTACTTTACAGCACTGGGAGAGGACACAGGCTCTGGGTGTAGTTGTCTCCAGAGGAGGGGAGGAGGTGAGATGGTTATTTGGACAGCTGGGGGATATTATATTTGCTCTGAATTGTCCGTCTTCTGTAGCCATTAGCAAGGAAGCTCCAGGAAGCAGCCCCTCCCCCTGTATACTTCACAATTAGCCCAGGATGGGAGGGGGGCGGGGGTATCCGGAACCAGCCCTGCTCCACCTGGGTCAACTCAGCAAATGATTATTGTTCTGGAGGTCCATTAGGGTCTGGATTACAAGCGTTGTTTGAGGAGGAGCCTGGGTTGGAACAGTGGTTCCTGCAGATATTCTACTTGTGGTGTGAGACTGGTGCGAGTGGTGTGTTGGAATAAGATAGAAAATAAACAGTAGGGCACAGAAGCAGTACGACGTAGGCAAGGAGGGATGTGCAATGTAACGGAGATATATACTGTATGGGGGAAGATGGTGAGTGGTGTATTGGGTGGTACTGTAGTACTATATGTCTGTCTGTCTGTCTGTCTGTCTGTCTGTCTGGTATATGCTGCCAGTAGGCCAAGCATGTTTTTCCCACATATATTTTAAATATTCAACTTTAATTGCATAATGGAAGTCAGTGGTGGTTGGATCAGGCTGAAACCTTTCCCCAATATGGAGAGGCTGATGTCATAATACTGACGACGTCAGCAGGAGGAATTAACATCTAGCAGAGAGATGGCCATTTCACTGCAGGAAATAAACAGGAAGTAAACAAGCTTTTATTTTTTTTACATGATGTCATTTCCGGGTCTGTCGTAATCAGGCAGTGAAAGCATCATCCTTAGGATAGGTAACAGCGCCATCTAGTGGAAAACCACTGAAAAGTAAAACTTGTCCAAACTCGTCGTTTGGCAGGCTGGAACTTAGCAGACTTCGACACGTTAACGGTTCGACACGTTAACTGCATTCGGTCTGATTTATGAAATCTCTATATCCATTGTGGTATCGGTAAAGGTTCTACTGCACTTTTGTAGTTGCCAACAACGCCATATTGTCGTTAGTTTGATGTTCCAGAGGTGTGTACAGTATGTATGGTTGTAGAATGGATTGAGTCTTCACTCCAGTCAGTGAGGTTACTTGCATCCGATTTATTTCAAACCAACAGAGTGCAAACAGAGTTCCTATGGACCCTGAGGTCCCTCCAACAGCCTCACGGCCTTGGAGTAGCACACACACTAAGTTTACATTTTAGTCAATCTTTATAGCAGTGGTCACTTTTAGAAAAAGAGGAGGTACATGTGTGGGTGGGTCAGCCTTGAAAGGTGAGACCCCACCTAGACAAACAATAGATCACACTTTGAGTCCCTGATTCGATTTGCAACTGTATGAGCCAGGAAGGGGGGGGGGGGGGGGGGGGGTGGAGACACTGGCCTAGACCTTCTGTCTCCCCAATTGGGAATGCTAATTGTACCCCCCCCCACCCAGGCTAGGGCCAACAGTCACCTCTCTGAATAAACTCTACTGTCTGTATAGGCCAAAGTAGACGTGTGAAGTTAAGTAATGCTAACACGTGGCTTAGATTTGTATGTTATGCTATGAAATATACAACACCATTTTGGCCTAATCAGGCATAGATCATCAACACACTATATGTCCATAAGCAGCCAGCCTGTATACAGTAGTATACAGATGTGCCATTTCAAAACTTCAAATGTCCTGCCATCGGCAAGACAGTACATTTTCAGGGGATTCCCAGGGCAATAAGAGGGACAAAGAAGGGCATTTAAAATGCTGAATTATTTTGATGATCACTACTTTTATGATGCTAATTAATTTGAGCAACTGTTCAAGGACCTCTTCAAATCACCTTTTGCCTCATAATGAGTCTGACACCTTCTTCAACACACATTCTTTTGTTCTCATGTATATGGATGTCTGTTGAAGGGAAAAACGGGGGTGTATAGTAACAGCTTCTTTTCAGGGGCAAAACAGTGCATTTTTAAGGGCAGAACAGGGAGGAAAAAAATGCATTTTCAGGGCACTTTCAGGGAAAGAACAGTAACGTGTGAAGTTTTGAAGTGGCACATCTGTACCTTGAACACTGACCACTGTTATTTGTGCAGTTCATAAAGTTGTTCATAAACTGCACACTATCAAAAGCTAAAGATTTGTTTTTATTTTATTATTATTATTTTTCTTGTCTGATAGTATCAGTTAGACACAAGACTTGCACAGTTGGTGAGAAAATGGAGCAAGCAACTGCAGTTTGATAAGAGGTGAACTTTATGGAACCGTTCAGTTTCCATAAAGTTTCCTGGTAAACAAAACAGCTGAATCCCAAATTATTCTGACCATAATAGTTTAGGACTGTTCAACCAAATCTTATGCAGGAGGAAAAGAAATGCCTTGTTCAATTAAGGCTTGAGTTGATGATTCATTTGAAGGCCATTGATTATACTCGGTATGGCCTGTCCACGTCTTCATTATTCCCACCGGAGGATAACAGCACTTTGTCAGGTTGCAGGATGAGCTGTTGATGCGTACCTCTTAGCGGGATGACGTAGTCATCCATCATGGAAATTTTGGATCTCTCAATCTGAGAGCCCCCTCGGCTCTCCATCATAGCTCCCCCCCCCCATAGACGCTGACAGGAAGCCACTGTAATGCGCAGGAGGGGCTCTGCGGCCGGAGTTCTCCTCTCCATTAATGAAAAAATAACATATCACCCAATACAAATGAGTGGAGAAAGAAGTGAAAGCACTTCAGAAATGCCCAGATAATTAGACTGTCGGGCAGCAGATTGATGGATGCGCTATAATTACCTTTGTGTTATTATTTCAGGGCCAGACAAAAGAAAAGAGGAAAAAAAAAAGCTGGTTCCCCCCTTTGCTTTGAGCCACGCACGTTCATTAATCTCATTAATGCGCAGAATTAATATCATTTTATCAGACATTCCAGAGCTGCTGGAGGTGTGTGCGGGGCTGGGTAGCCATGATTCAGAGCTGTCAGTGAGGCAAGACGCATCAATCTAACTCAATACCGCCGCCGCCCGCTCATCTGCCTTCCAGTCACGCGGTGGCTGGGAGCAGTGTACATAAGGGATGTTATGTAGTACTCTGGTGTGTTGTTGTCACCACGGCGGAGCATCACTTTTCTGTTGGAAGAGTTGTCTGCACTTTTACAGTGGCCTAATTCAAGTGCACTGTAAGTCATTGGTTCTCAAAGTGGGGTCCTTGGGGGGGGAGGGGGGGGTACCAGGGGGTCCCCAGTTAAATTTGTTAATATAGTGTCACAATCATTTTAGCCACTTTAACCATATGTTATACTTTTTGCTATTCAAAAATAGCAGAGATGCAAGCTCATAGCATGGCACCAAGATCTGCTATTTTTGAAAAATGTAGTAAATCTTTGAATATTTTTTTGTTTTAAAGTGAACATTTTTAAGACAAATCTTTGCTTCTGGGGGTCCCTGGCACAAAACATTTTCAGATGGGGGTCCGCGGCCAAATACATATCATTTTGGGGGCCCTTGACACGAAAAAGCTTGAGAACCACTGCACTAATTATCAAGTAGTAATCAATGTTAAAGCATTGTTAATATAAAAATAATGTGTTCGTGCAACTAATCACCTTCAGCCCCAAATCACAATTTTGCCCATTAATTTGCTACTGTACATACATAGACTGGAATGAAGGGGATTGTCAAAGAGGTTCATTTTGACAGCTGCTGACAATAAAGGATATATTTGGGTAATTTAAGCCTTTGTCTGAAAACAATAATACCAAAATGATAAACGGGTAATTAAAGTTTTCTACCTAATACTGTAGCACTGTAGTAGAACTCTGTCCCTTTTCAAGCAGAGACCGTGTGTTGGTGTCATGTTGCTATAGATACCTGTGATATGTTATTACTGTACAGCAAAGTGAGTCTCAAATTAGAGACTAATTCACCTGTCTAATTATAATTGAACCAATTATCTGTCTAAAATTATACGTTGCCATTTTGATATGTGGACTATTTGGCAATGCCGATGTACTTAGCCTGCCAATCTGTCTAATTGCATTAAATCTCAACATTAGCTAACATTAGGCCTCACGTCATATTTTTTTTCCCCCTCTTCAATTTCTCCTCAATATGTCTTTGTTCTGGAAAAGGCTGGAATGAAGCAAAGAAAAAAAAAATAGGGCTTCATAAAAAAAAGTGCATGAAAAGGCCTAGTTTATTATTATTACATCGATTTTTGTTGAGACACTGGTGAAGGCTGTGACCAAAATATGGGTCCAATAAACGTATAGTTAATTGCATCTGGAACTTGAAATAGAATTATAATTAGAATTTTTCTTTTTTTAAATAATGAAAGCAGATCTACAAGCTCACAACGCATTGCGATATGATGCGTTGTGTGCTTGTAGATATGCTATGTTCCACTACTTTTGTGCAACACTTTTGTATGATGAAGTAGAGCATTAAGTTACCAAACAAACATAAAAAAGTTGAAAGAAGGAATGCGCCGCGAAAAAAATGCATATTTTTGCTCAAACTCAAAGTCTTATATCTTATATACAGTAGTACAGTGCACAGTAATGATCTGTATAGTTTACATATGTTGTCTCCAGATATAGGAAAATATTCTTTTATTAGACAAAAGTATACAGATCGGTCAGTCACACATCAACAACTATTGATGGCACAGATGGCATCCTGCCTGAGAGCATTTGAGCCTTATATCAATGCATTTGAGCATTGATGTCATTTTTTTTACTGATGTTTTTTCCTGAATAATATATAATGTTATACATGTATGTAGCATTACTGAATGCTGCAGTCAGTGCACTTAACCCATTCAATCCGGGAACGCATCTGTGTCATTTTAAGATTTCTTTGGCTATTCAAAAAGAGCAGATATTCAAGATCCGGGTGCCAAGTGCCGCGCTATGAAAAATGTAAAGTGTGTGCAAATCTTTGAATATAGGTACATATATATTTTAAAGCGAATATTTATGACTCAAATCTTTGCTTCTGGGGTGGGTCCTTGGAACAAAACATTTTGAGATGGGGGGGGGGGGGGGGGGGTCCACGGCCAAATACATATCTAAAATTGTTTTCTAAATCCTAATGTTATGTTGCTATATCAGTGGTGCACCAACTTTTTCATTTCAAGGAAACATATGTATTTGGTCACGGACCCCCATTTCAAAATACTTTGTTCCAGGGACACCCCCCCCCCCCCCAAGACGTGAATTTTGGAGTAAAAAATATTTGCTTTAAAGACATATATTATATTCAAAGATTTGCGCACATTTTTTTAAAAATTGCAGATCTACAAGCTCATAGCTATGATGAACTTGTATATCTGCTATTTTTTGAATAGCCAAAGAAATCTGATAATGACACAGATGCGTTCCGCGATTGAGTGGATTAAAACGCAGGTCTTGTCCAGTCGGTTCTATTTATATGCCCAGTCTCTCTCTTGGCATGCAGGCCCTCAATCAGCCTTCAATGATCTGTGTGTTCCCAGAGTTTGGAACAGCTTGGCGTGTTGCAGTGATAAGGATACACTATCTAATCTAGAGAAGAGAGAGAGAAGGGGGGTTGGATGTCTCTCTAACAACAGGCCCCACACAGCAGGTGCTGCTGCATCATCTGTGGGAAGAAAATGCACTCCTTGAGTATTAAAAATCCAACTATCCTATAGAGCACGGGAACCACACCAAGGAATATGATCTCCATAATGGTTTAACCCATAATGGAGCACATAATAGAACACCTGTACGTTGTTCTACCTTTCAAGCTGGTAACGCCTCTGTGTCATTTTAGTTGTTGCTATATATCACTGTTGTCGGGCAGAACCCTCTTAACTCCATATTGTAAGGTTTTGGACATGCAAGGTTTCCACCCGACAGAGACGATATATGGCATATATAACATCATTCTTTTTTTTCTCTTTTCTTTTTTTTCCAGAAAACTTGAACTGAATGGGTTAAGCCAGTGCTTTTCAAACTTTTCAGGCCGTGAGCCCCCAAAATGGAGAACGTCTGGTTTAAAGGAGTAGCTCACCCAAAAACGGACTTATTTTCTATCAATTACACAGCCCATGAAGCCTTGAATTCGTGGAGATTTTTTTTTGTTTTTATCGCATTTTATCGCATTCCTAAGCCAATGTGTGTAATTGGGTTATGTAGTTGATAGAAAATAAGTAATTTTTTGGGTGAACTACTCCTTTAACTCATTGAGTGCCATTAACGTGTTTCACGTGTTTTTACCGCTATGGCTCAACGTGCCAATGACGTGTTTGACGTGTTTTTGAAAAAATAGTAAAAAAATCTGAAGATTTGCAGCTCCATCCACTCCTTGTTTAACTTAGAAATGAAAAAGGCTGTATATCGCTTCCTAAGCACTTTTTGTTTTCTGTGAAAAAAACTCTGGCACTGGGACAACATATTTTGGAAATATTTTTTATTTATTCGTTTCTGTTCTTTTACATACTCATAGGTAGTACAATTGAGTGCCAGAATTGCCAAACCTTTAAAAAAAACAAAAGAATTCTGGCACTCAATGAGTTAAGTGGTGTTGGATCTCTTAGCCTTTTTTGCAGTAGATTAGAATAATGTTCCCATGCAGAAGTCTATCTTGGTGACACTGGTGCAGCGGTATGGATAGGGTTTACACCAAGCCCCCAGAACCCAGTGGTTTCATTGAAGCGCATTGGCCATTCATAGGAACTGCAGCTGGGGCCACTGTACATGAACGAGACAAAACGGTTTCGACCAATGGACTCGACTCGCGAGCTTGCGCACAAGCTTGCGCAAGTGAATGGGAGGTGATATCCGGTGCCCTCTCTATTATTTTTTAACTCTATGGGTTAGACGATATGTATTGATGCATGCTGCATTGCATAAGAACAGCAGGTGCACAGGTGTGCAGTGCAAGATATACAATGGACAGTAGACTATACACATCACTCCACACATATACACATTCAGCATTCAGTATTTTACAGCTGTGGACCCGTAGAGAGGACTAGTGACAGGTAGTAGTGGTACAGTGGGTTTCTATCATAAGATAGTGTACCGTTAATAGGGCTATGGCTCTTTGATTCAATTCTTCTTATTGTGTGTCAAATTAAATAGGAATTCCGACATGACTTCTACTTCAACGATGGACATTAGTCATACAACTAACTGTAGGAAGCATTATCTCATCTTGGAATCTGAAGCCTTTGCCTGCAGACCTGTCAACAGCTTACACACTGTAGTAACAGGTGCTTGCTTGGGTTTGATATTATTGCGTTATCAGGATGTGGAAAAGATGAAAAATTTGATCAAACTGGGTTCCCAGGACAAAGACATGGTGCGAAGCACACTGCCATGCTGCCTGGGCTCTATTGTGACAATGTAATAGACAGGTAATGGATGCTCCGGACCTTGGACGACATAATATGCTATTACCCCTGCAGGTGGTTCAGTTTGTCGATGTGGAGGAAATGGGATCTTTACACCCAATTTGACGTGAAGTGACTCAGAGTTTACATGTAGGATATCCCATGACCCTGGCGTAATGATTTCCAGGCTGCAGGTGGTCCCGCTCTCGTGTGGCAGTGATGGGGCCCATAAACAGACTTAATCACATTCCTCCAGCTAGACTATGCTATCTCTCTCTCACTCTCTCTCTCCTACCCTCTGTCATAGTCTCCCGCCCCATTCACAGTCACACTCTACAAGCTCATGTCGCAGGCATGCGACACCATTGTAAGAATCAAGGCTTAACCCATTAAATCCGGGTACGCATCTGTGTCATTTTAGATTTATTTGGCTATTCAAAATAGCAGATCTACAAGCTCATAGCCACGCTATGAGCTTCTATATCTGCTAGTTTTCTTTAAATCTTGAACATTTGTGCAAATCTTTGAAAATATATTTATTTTTAAAGCGAACATTTGTTACTCAAATCTTTGCTTCTGGGGGGTCCCTGGAACAAAACATTTTGAGATGGTGGTCCAAGGCCAAATACATATCTAAAAATGTTTTCTAAATCCGTATGTTGCTATGTCAGTGGTGCTCCAACTTTTCCATGTCAAGGACTGCCAAAATTTAATATATTTGGCCGCGGACCCCCATCTCAAAATATGCTATCCCAGGGACCCCCAGAAGCACAGATCAGGGTAAAAAATGTTCGCTTTATATTCAAAGATTTGCCAAGATTTTTCAAAAATAACAGATCTACAAGCTCATAGCGTGGCACCAAGTGCCCCGCTATGAGCTTGTAGATCTGCTTTTCATTCTATCTTGCTCTCTCGCTCTCTCACTTGGTCAATCTATGTCCCGCTTCCTGAACACCCCCCGCCCCCCCTAATCATCATTCAGACAGATGCCATCTGCCTGCCTCAGATTATGCAAAAACACACTTGCCTGCTTTTTTATGAACTGGGCTTTTATTGCTCCTCTCTCTGCCTTTGCGTATAATTATGAGTAGTGGAACATAGTCTCTGGTGGTGGGACCATATGACATAGTTTCTGTGTAGATTTGTGTTTCATTAAAAGTAAAAACGCAAGATCAAACAAACCCTTTCTCAGAACTTTGACCTTGCAGCACTGCCTGTCCAAGCACCTTAGGTGTGGATAAGGCTTATAAGCGGTGGTTCTCAAACATTTTCAAGTGTAGGACACACATTGATACGTTTATGGCTGCAGACCCCATTTGAGAAGAGTTTGTGCCAGGGACCCCCATAAGAAATTTGCCACGATTTGCCAACATTCCCCCCCCCAAAAAAATTAAAATTGCAGCTTCGAGCTCTTTACGAATAGATGAAAAAAATTAAATGCGACTTGTTTAATGTTTAAACTGTTTCTAATTTTTGCTGGGGACCCCCTGGAACCCCACTGAAGGACCTCTGGGGGTCCCCGGCCGCCCGGACCCCATTAGGAGAACCAGTGGCATAGACTGTGTTAGAACATATGATCGTTCTTCGCATTCAAACATGCCCGCACGCACACTAACATCACCACACGTGCCCCGTCCTCCACATTGTCATGTGCGAACCATGTGAGGAGCGTTTAGCTAGGCGGCGGCGCTAGGGGCCTGCGGTAACCCCCCCGAAGCCAAGCCTACAGAAGGAACCCATGGCAGGCAGTGTACGCCGTCACAGAAAACAGCTGTTCACGCATCCTTTCTCCTCTTAATGGCACTTCCGCGGCATCTCGCAGGCCGTCTGGGGCTTTGGAATACAACAGCTACTCCCTTCCAAGTACAAACGCGGTTTGTGTTTAATTGTTGTCAGATTTTCTTTTCTTTTTTCTTTTTTTTCCTTTTTCCTTTTCATTGAGGCTCTTTCCAAGTCTTAATAACAGAGTGGTTTGGAGAGCAAAAGACAGAGTCAAAACTCCATGAACAGAAGGAGGTTCTTCCAGACCAACGCTAATGATGGTTCCAGTGAGCTCACATACTGTATGGTGCCCGCAGAGCCTTTAACTCGAAAGGTGCGCTCCTCTGAGCGCAGGTCTCTGCCAGGCCCGGGGGTTGCCTACCCAGGGCCCGCTATCTTTGGAAGTCAGCCATCGTCAGTTGAAATGAATTATGAAACATCTGATACATCATGATCACATGACTCCAGAGATAACGTGTACCAATTTGTGCGAGTTTTGGAGTAGTAGCAAAAAGTGTGTTGCTTCACTGACTACCCTGAGACTTTAGATTCACGGTACCTACCATGTACCATTAAGTCATAATAAACAAATAAGATGACACATGATTTTTTTTTTTGGAGTCATATAGATTACAAGTATAATAAATATAAATACACAGACAAGGACAACATAACAGGGGTTCTAGTGGTGCACATCTACAGTGCAATGTACAAGGCCTGTCACAATTATCTTTGTATAATCGTCATAATCGTTTCCATGTTGAAAAATTTTCACACATTTTGAAATATTAAAAAAGCAGAAATAGCAGATCTACAAGCTTACAACACGTCACAAAGTGACGCGCTGTAAGCTTGTAGATCTGCTATTTTTACATATATAAAATGATTAAATATGTCAATAATTTCTTTGTATATTTCAGTTATTTGTCATATCTGCCCTGCGCAATTTTTGACTACAAAGCCTAAAAGGCTTCATATGTTCCAATAATGTTCAATGGGCAAACACACAATTAACTCGTTAATCGCAATTATTTGAGTGACAATTAATCGTCAACTTAAGTTTGTAATGGTGACAGCCCTATGTACAACAAGCTGACATCTTCCTCCTGGTTTCGGTCGGGGGGGTAATGAGAGAGCAGCTCCAGTCAGTTGCACCTTTCTCTCTCTCTTTGGTCAGGTCAGGTCTGGACAGCAGCGCGTCTTGTCCCATCGAGGAACGCTGCGTTTTGGGATGTTGTTGATGTAGGGGAGCCGTGGCTGTCTGGCCCAGACATGCCTGAGAGAGATTATCTGTGGGAGGGGATGTATGAGGGGGTGTAGGTAGGGGCAGTAAGAGCCCATGAAACCTGCCATCCAGGCCTTAATTGGAGGTCATTAATCATATGAGGCTGTCCTGCTGTGAACGGCCCAGTGTTTCCCTTCACAGTTTGGCCACCGTGTGAAGGTGTGCAGACGACTTGCTCCAACCGCTCCAACGCATTACACTATTTGGCTGTATCTGTGTTTGTTTAGTTGCTTTTTGCACTTGTAGCAGTCATAGTCAGAGGTACAGGAATATACTGAACAGTCAAAATTGTAAGGTTGTGGAACAGCGGCAGTAGTAGTAATTTATTACGTTTGGAAATTCACTTGTCTCTGAAACACCGCAAGAGAGGTTAAGAACGCAAAGCACAACACTCTTCATTACAAGACATAGTACTACATTATACATCGATGAGATTATGTAAACATGCTGTGTCTGTTCTACAGAGCAGCTACATTCAGAGAAGCTATACAACTCCTTAGTTTTATGTCCAGGAGTTGGACATGCACGCTAACTGTAATTGTACTGCCTTAATGCATGTTGTCAAAGTTGTCTAACTCCTGCACACTAATTGGAACTTTCATGCATGGGCCTCACACAACAATTACACTACACATTTTACATTGGACTATTTCCAATTATCAATTATCAGTCCTCTCCCCGTTGTGTATTATTCCTCTTTTTGAGACAGACATCGGAGCATGTTGGTGCGAAGGTGGAAGGCTCTGGTCGGATTAATTTGTGTACCAACTGGGGGTATGTAAGACCTCACAGGCAAGCCTCTTAACCGCTATGCCATGAACCGATTCCTCTCTTCCATCGCTTTGCTCCATCCACACCATCGAATTATTTCAACTTGCCAATGGGGAGATTTAACCCGGCAATATGAATTAGGAGTGGGAGTATATCTGAAAGCTGGAAATCATGACCCCCTTCCAGCAGCTATTGATTCCGGCAGCAGAAAATCCATAGTGCCTGATTTGTGAACCATTAAGTTTTTAACCCAAAGCTCATAATGTTCATATTCACAGCTCTGCTGCTGCGCTGATGAGGGTGAGGATGGGATAAAGAGGCAGGGGGCGAGGTCCTTCCAGGCTCAAAGGTTGGCTGAAGACAGGGAGAGGGGAGGGGGGTTGAGGGGAAAGCAGCGCCATGGAGAGCAGGGAGATCATTAAACCGATCAATTGGACTCTATCTGGAAGATTGCCCATGCATGCAATAAAACAATGAAGGAACGCTTCACACCCTTCAAACAAGTTGTGATGAACATCTCAGTCTGTGTGCGTGGCTGACTGGGGAGAGAATAGCACCCACCTTGATAAGAACCTGTGTGTGTGTGTGTGTGTGGGGGGGGGGGGGGGGGGGGGGGGGTGGGGCGCCCGCTGGCCTTGCGGTCCAGACACATACCACATATAGGCTCAAATGTAGCCTGACAGCTTGTCGTGTGGTCGAATCCCCATCCCGATTACAAAAATATGATTAATCGAGTAATTGAAAATAGAATAATCACTAATAAAATAATTGAGTTACATGCAGCCTTAGTGTGATTCCCACTTGAATCATCTGGCCTGAAAATGTATGTGCTCTGTCATTCTATTGATGTGTTACTGTCTTGTAGTTTGAAGCAAGCTACAGCATGAAAAAAATGGGGACACCTGGAAGCTGGAAGCATACTTATGTTAAAGGTGCAATCCATAACTCAAAACATTATAAATAAAACATTATTTTAACCAATCTGTACGGTAGAGTAACCAACACAGTGGTGGTGGTGGTTGGAGGTGGTCTCCCTACTTTTCTATTGATGTTAAGAAGAGTAAATGTAGATCCTGTGGTTAGATAGGACACTGGTGGACGAGAGGTATTGCATGAAGCTCAAAGCGTAATACAGCATCCCCCCCTGCCCAAAAGGGCCTTTCTTTACTGTAACCATAGTATGTGGATAAATTAATTACTACAAATATAACATTCCCCCCCTCTTAGCTCTCCTTCCCAAAAAAAGGAGACGTGGGAAATTATGTTTTACCAATGGAATGTTTACCAAAAACCCCATGTAATATGTCCAGTAATGACCTCCGTTTCCAACATGACTAACTATCATATCAAGCCATGCCTCTCCAATGCCAAGGAGCAAGAACTGAGTCTTCTACACCTGTGTCCTCCTCCTACAGTTTATGTCAATATATCATCACTGGCCTGAAAATAATCAATAGGCTCTATGCACAGCAGCCATATTGGACAGAAATTGGGCCCCTTCCCTGCTTCCTTCACAGGTGTTACCAATGACACTAATGAAGGCTCTGTTCCATTTAGTGTAGCACAGTGGTTCTCAAACTTTTTAATGTCAAGGACCCCCATAACTCTGAGAGTGTACAAATGGAACCGAATGGACCCGGGAGGGTCCATTTGGTTCCATTTGTACACTCTCAGAGTTACACCCTCTCAAGGAACCATGAGGGTCCCTGGACCACACTTTGAACATGCACAATATCAGCACCCTGACTCTGTTTGACCAGAATGGAACAGAGCCTTCATTAGTATCATGGTAACACCTGTGAAGGAAGTCAGAAGAGGCCCAATTTTTTCTCCAAAATGGCTGCTGTGCATAGAGCCTATTCATATCCTGTTAGCAGCTTTTACTGTAAAATGACTATGTATTCTGATTGACCTTTGAGCGCTGACATTACTTTTCATATGGAGTGTTGTTCTCCTCAACACCCTCAGGCTGAGTTCATGCCACTTCTGTGAAATAGCTCCCTTGGTTTTCTTTAGCTTCGTGTTGTTTTTGATTTGACGTCGCCGCAGAGGAATTTGGAAATATTGTGGTTATGAATAAGCGGGCCTGTTCATAGCGGAGCCCCAAGGTTCAGGTGTATTCCCCCGGCTAAATAACTCTCGCCTTGTTCCCTCTCTCTACCTTCTGGTCAGCCAGGGGTCACTTCACACATAGCGACCACACTGATACCTTCCTGCTATTTGCATTCAATTACCATCACCCACCAGCCAAATTAAAAATCTCTCAAGGCGCATATAACGAGCTCGCAGTTCTGGAGCATTTTTTTTTTTCCAGGCAGCTGTCGTGCAAGCACAACGCCGGTAAGAAGAGGGGGAAAAAAACATTAGAGCAGTGACAAAATTCTTAAATGAAATGAAATGATAATTAGCCGTTTGCTAAAATAGGGAGCTATTACGCCAGAGGTGTCAAAAAAGTCATGGGGAGACATTAATCACAATCTGCGTTGCACACTCTCTCTCTCACACACACACACACACACACACACACACACACACACACACACACACACACACACACACACACACACACACACACACACACACACACACACACACACACAGCTGTGTGCACGCACGCACACACCTCCCGATCCTCACCCTAACACCTTGTGCGTGCACTGCCTGGATAGAGTCCCCAGGGGAACTCTTAATATGTTTTTCATACACATTTTGATTTCATCCAACACTGTGACTCAACAGGCAGCCATTGAGGTGTGCTGGATGTGGTCCATCTGTCCACAGTAGTTGAGCAGGTCCAAGGCTTTTTTTGGGGGGGGGGGCTTCTGCTCACACAAGCTGTTTTACTGCAGGTACTTTTACCATGTTGTCTCTGTCGGGCAGAAACCTTGTAGGCCTATATCTATATTTCGTGTTTTTATGTTTTTTTAAAATAAATGAATGCACAATTTTATACTTTGTTGTATGACTGTGTCATGGAAAATTAGCGAAAACAGCTGATCTACAAGTTTGTGCGTGCGCCATATCGCGGTGCGCCGTGAATTTCTGAAAATGTTTGCATATAATGACAAAATAGGGACCCCAGGTTGATAGTCTGTCTGGGTTTTCTAAACATTTAACCAAAGACAATAATTAACAAGAGCTTGTGACTAAGTAATAACTACATTGGATCCATGGGAACATGGGTTGTTTTTTTTTTTTTTCCTCCTGACAGCAACAATGTCCTGCTTGCTCTTTTGTCAATGACATTGTTCATTTCAGAGTAGAGCCACTGCAGTAAAGTAAGTCAAATACGCAGTGTTTAAACGTTAACCCACTTTTCCAAAATCATTACTACAGTATACAGTGTTTATTCAGTAAAAGGGGTCTCCCCGTCTCTCCATCTCTTTAGTTGACAAAAGAAATACATTATCAGGTGGGACACCAATTTGATCCAATCAGGAGAGGGAACCCCACAATTTATCATCTATTGTTCCAGTTCCAATTCTCTCTGCTCATCTCTTTGTGTCATCACTTGAAATTTCACTTATTCATCCTGTATCCTGCATGAGTTCTCTTCCCGGATTGGATGAAATTGGTATCCACATGCAATGATTGCTGTTGGAATCTAGTGCTATTTGACACTTATTTCTAACAAAAGATAAATCAACAATCAAACTCATACCCCTTTAACTCTGAGAGTGTATACATGTAAACCATTAAGTTACATTTAACTCTGAGTGTACAAATGTAACCCATTTTGTTACAATTGTAGAATCTTAGAGTTACACATATAATAAATACACACTGAATATTTTATTGTGTGTGGTTCTCTACTAAATCCACTGGTGAGTTGTTGTTTTTTTGGACATCTCATCCGGTTGGCATTTGCTGTGTGCCGTGTTAAGGCTGAGAATGAGGCGCTGGAAATGATAACACAAAATATTCATGCCGTAGAAATTCTTAATTTAGTGTAACGTTGGCCTATTTGATGAGTTTGGCCTCAAGGCTTTTTTTTTTTGATAACTGTTATTCCATGCTGAAGAGTCTCTAGTGCTCAATCAAAGGATGTTTTGATTAGGAGGTGGAATCCGGGGTCAGTTTTCATTGAGATAAAAAGGAAAAGGAAACTTCACGCTAATGGCTAGTTTCCATCATGGTGGTCTACTATTCACCACCATACAGCTGCTGTCTGCTGAGGTCAGCGCAGGGGGCCAATGAGGTGAGCGAGACAGAGAAAGAATGATTGGATGCAGTGAGGGGATGTAAGCTAATACTTGAGTAAAAATGGAATACAAGACCAGGGGGATGGTATCTCACAGCATTTCATGGGGGCCAAACAACCTGGGGAACCAAAAGTTACGATTTGGGACTGTATTATGAACATTATTTTAACTTGGACTGTTGCTCGAACATCAAGATCAGATGGCGGGCTGGTTAAGTCTCAGTGGAAAAGACTAACATGCGCCGAACAATATAATACACCTTGTATTGGCCAAACTTTGATCCAGTGTAGAACTTAACGCATGCTACGTCCTTGTGTTTGCCTCTGTTGTTATCTCCACCAGGCAGAGCTCTTGCATACGGTTGTGTCTGTGTGTCAGTGTCTCTCCACAGACTATCTTGCAAACTACTAGGCCGATCAGCGTCATAGCTATTATGCAGGCTGCCAGCAGGACAAGGACCTCGATTCTCAAATATTTTTCAAATCGGTCACTTGAAACTGTATAATTTCTGTGATTACTGGCCGTGGAGCAATCATCCCTCCAGGCTATGGGATAAGCATCCCACCAGGCTATGGAGGTCCACACTGTCTGTCCAGCATAATGGGATTTACACAGCTGATTGGTTGCACTAGTGACATCTACAAGCTGGACACACCCATACTGAATCAGGTGGGAATTGGCAGCCATGACTACCAACAGCAACATAACCCCTCTCTTCCCCACAGCCCAACCCAAAAAGAACAAATTGTATCACTGCATTATTTGGTTGCCTGTGTTTGTAAAAATGTAATGGTCATGTGACATCAGACAAAACATCTGTGTTGACATTGGGCATCTCCATATGTGGGCATATGACGTCGTACAAAACATTTGCCCTGATGTCGGGCATATCCATTCTGTATATGGGAATGACACGGAAACCTTGATGCTACATATAAATGTAATTGGTTTTCCAGTAAAGTGAAATGGCTGCACAGATGGCAGTGAATTCAGGAGCCAGCCTGTGGGGGCCATTGAAGGAGCTTTGGGAGACGGTGGAGGGTGCAATGTGGAGTAGAAAAGAGGAGAGCGTGCACCTCCTAGACCGGCAGCTCAAGAAACACAAGTCACACTTTGTGTCGCTCTACAGAAACCCTCCAAAAAGTGCACAGCAGAGGGAGAAGCTGCGTAAAGCCAGCACAGAGGGTATAGCCATTCAAGGTCAGCGGGGTTCACGGCTCCTACCGGAGGAGCTTGTCGCCGAGGCCTTGATCCTCAGTGACCTGTTTGACACGGGGGAGGTGGCAGCTCTGGAACTGTTGTTGGCAGGTGAACAGCTGCAGCCCCACTTCCTAGGTCTGACACGTGGCCTGGTGGCCGTGCAGCTCTACTGGGACGGGAAGCAGTCCGTGGCCAACTCCCTGCGTTCGCTCATTCAGTGCCGTCACAGCAAGACCTTCCACCTGGAACTGAGTGGGGAGCTTGTGGCGTTGGCCACGCTTTTTACAGACGAACTTATGAGCCAGCGTCATCTGACCAGACGCATCCTCGACCTGGTGTCGACAATCGATGTGCAGCGGGAGTTTGAGCGTCTGCAGAAGTACCGTGGCCTCGGAAATGAGAAACACAGGAGGGAGGTATCTGACCTCATCACAGAATGCAGAGAAGCACTGGCAGGCTGCCTTTTTTCCTGGACGTGCCAGTCGCCCTTGGCGGAAGACGATACCCTGGCTCTCATTGGTCACCTGGAGACGGTGACAGCTGAAGCTGACGGATCATTGGACAGCGTGAACCTGGCGCTGGTCATGGCATTGCTCTACTGCCTGAATGTCAGCTTCCTAAAGCAAGATCTGCTCCAGCCCATGCCCTTGCTCACAAAGAGGCATGTATCTGCAGTGCACCGTCGTCTGATGGATCGCCGACCCTGGAAACTTCCTGGCCTGCAGGCGGTGTGTTGCCTTGCCTGGGCTCTGACTCTGAGTGCTCTCTCTCAGCTACCTCAGGGCTTTGCTCTGGTGGAGTTCACAAAGGAAGATGAGGCTCTGGCTGAAAAGGCCCTACAGGCAGACGTGTTCTTGTTCTTGAAGGAGGGCATGCTGGGATGCGAGGGCTTTGCCAAGGAAGAGTTTTACCTCATTCGCGTCCATTCCCTTCTCACTGACTTCTTGACTCTCATGCCCATGAAGGTGATTGAGCTACGCGATCATGCTGAGGAAGATGCCCGTCTGGTGCATATGTCCTTAAAGACAGGCAGTGAGCCTCCATCTTCCTTAAAGAAAGACCTGGACCACTTAATGACCCTGATTGGAGAGTTTTACAGTAAATTCAATCCATTCAGCCTGGAGCTGGCCCTGGAGTTCTGGTGTCCAACAGATTCTGTCCAACACACCTCTCCCCATGGCTCCTACCTGGGCATGGCCTTACAGAGACCTCCACATAAACAGGTGGTTCTGTCTAAGTTTGTGCGTCAAATGGGAGACCTGCTGCCCTCTACACTCTACATGGCCTATCTGCGCATGCTGAAGGGCCTGGCGAAGGGACCTCAGTGTGCATACTACTGCTTCAATCTGCTAAAAACCAACGGAGCCCCATTTGGAGCGAAGCTCCAGGGTGTAGCAGGTAACCCTGCCTCCTGGGAACACTTCTTCCACGCTCTCATGCTCTATCATGACAACCTGAAACGAGACCGGCCCAACACCGACACGGCACAGTACCACCACCGTCCACTGAAGGTCGTCAACCAGAGAGAGCTGGATGGGATCACCTCCTTTCTGGATTTATTCACTACAATCATTACATGGAGTGAAGACGCCCGACTGGCGCTGTGCGAACACCCTCAGTGGACTCCCGTAGTGGTGATGCTGGGGCTGCTGCAGTGTAGCATCCCGTGTGTCCTCAAGGCGGAGCTGCTGCACTGCCTGTCCGCCTTTGGGAAGTCCCCTGAGATTGCTGCCTCTCTGTGGCAGTCACTGGAATACACGCAGATCCTCCAGACGGTGAAACTCCCAGGACAACAGAGACAGACTGCTGGAATTGAGCTGGAGCTGAATGAGGTCGAGTCTATCTGTAAGGAATACCCTCTGACACGGGCCTTCTGCCAGCTGATCAGCACGCTGGTGGAGAGTGGCCTGCCTGTCAAATTGGGGGCGGGGCTACGCGTTCCGGGCTTCCAGCCATATCTGGTCTTTCTGCTGGACTCTGTGTTCCTCCCCTTGCCCACCAGAGCATATCGCCGTCCTGCTGAGAAGTGGGAGGTAGCCGATGCGGCGCTGGAGGTGTTCCACAAGCTGCTGCAGGATTATGAGCCCCAGTCGTCGGATTTTGTCCAGGACACGGTGGAGCTGCAGGGGAAGCAGCTCCCAGCCCACAAACCCCCCGGACACAGCATCATGTTCCACCTGATGACCGACTCACCCATGCTTGCTCTCTGCCTCAGCTTGCTGGAGGAGGGTATCGACCAGCTCGACACGTACGCACCCTTCCACGGTCAGAAACCGCTAGAGTCTGCGGTGCTGCACTGTCTGTGTCTGCTGGATCTGGCTCTGCAGAAGGAGGTGATGTTTATGGACCTCCTGAGGGAGAGCGAGGCCTCCCTGTTGGTGTCTCCTCTAGAGCAGCTCCTCCATGAGGTCAGCCGCCCTCAGAACCGCAGGGCCGACCACGTTGTCAACATCGCCAGGTACCTGTACCACAACAGCCCCAACCCAGAGGCAGCCTTCCAAAGCGCCAAGATCCTGCGTCGCATCGCCCGCTACCCCAACATTCAGATGAGGCTGGTGGGAGATTTCACAAATGACCAGGTTGTCAGTGACAAGCTGATGGCAGGATTCATAGAGTGTCTGGACAATGTAGATGCTGAAGAAGGCATAGAGACAGCAGATGACTCAGACCCACTAAAGAAGGTGGCAAAGATCCGACATGAGACCCAGATCCACATTCTGAACCTGCTGATCACTTCACTGGAGCTGAAAGCCCCCAACCTGTCCTTGTACCTGCTGGGCTACGAGGTCGAGAAGCCTGTTTCCACCAATCTGCAAGACCCAGGTGTTCTAGGCTGTCCAAGGAGCTGTCTGCATGCCATTCTGGATATGCTCCAGAGAGGCAGTGACAAGAGATCAGGGCCTTTACTCATAGGCCAGGCCCCCCACCTGGCTGAGCTCTGCTACCAGGTGATCTACCAGCTGTGTGCCTGCTCAGAAACATCAGGCCCCACCATGCGCTACCTGAGAACCAGCCACGACTTCCTATTCTCACAGCTGCAGCACCTGCCCTTTGTCCTTCCTGGTGACCAGATCTCCACTCTCTATCAGATGTCGTGGCTGATGAAAACAGCAGCCATCGAGCTACGGGTGACATCACTGAACCGCCAGCACTTTCACGTGCAGCGCCTCGCCAACCTGCTCCTGGACGACCAGCCACACACTCGGCACGCAGCTGATGGTGAACCAGGCATTGAGGAAGAGACCAGACCTGTCAGTGGTTACCTGGGTTTTGACACAGTGCCTAAAGTGCGCAGGAAGCTCTTGAGTGTGCTCGACACCATCAATTTCAGCCAGGACATTCCAGAGCTTCCTCAGCTGGGATTCTTTGAGCCCACCCAGATAGAGCAGGTGATTTCCAACTGTGAGCATGTCAACGAACAAGGGCAGACTGTGTGCAATGTTAAGCTGCTTCATCGCCGGTTGGTTGCCGAGGTGAATGCCCTGCAAGGAATGGCAGCCATTGGACAGAGGTCCCTGTTAATGAAGGAGGTGAACTCCATCCTAGAACAGGTTGTGGAACGCAACTGCGTGCGTCGGACCCTCAGCGCCAAGCATCACGCGCTGCAGTCCTGGAGGATTCTGGTGGAGACTCTGCTGACCGCCTGCCCCACTGACCTCATACCTGCCGAGGACAGACAGCTCATCATCAGAGACCTGCTGTTGGACCTGCATGATAAGGTCTTATCTGAAGATGCAACAGAAGAGCTAATGCCTAACGTTGCCGAGGCAGTCTTCACCCTGACGACCCACCTCGGCCTGTCACTGCTGTCAGAGCACCAGCAGGGGGTGGGGCTAGAAGTCGGGGTGTCTTTTGGCTTTTCCTCCATCGCCAACTCTGCTCTGCACCTGATCCTCAGTAAGCTTCTGGACTTCATCCTCCGTACAGGTGGGAGATCCCAGCGTATGCGTGTACACTTGTACGGCTCTCTGCTAAACGTCCTTAAAATTACCCACAAACCTGACGAGCCTGACATGCTACAGTCAGGCAACGCTATATGGGAGCGACTGACAGCTCCAGAAGATGTTTTTTCCAAACTGCAGAGAGAGAACATGGCGATCATTGAGAGCTACGGCACAGCCCTCATGGAGGTGGTGTGTCGTGACGCCTGCGATGGTCACAAGAGCGGACGAATGCTGGCGTTGGAGGTGATGGACAGGATCCTATCCATCGACCAGGATAGGATCAGGCTGGACAGCATCCTATCCAGCCAGTGGCTGGTGTATATGCGTAAAAGTGGCTGCCTAAGGGTGCTGGTGGAAAGTCTGAAGCAAGATGATGTGGCCCTACAGAGTGTGCTCACTACACAGCCGCCAGTCCTCGAACCACTGTACATGTACGAGAGTAAGATGACCCTGCTGACGCGCGTTGCCAAGACGGGCCTGCAGGGGGCCATGGAGCTGCTGCAGTGTGGCCTGGTGTCCCAGCTGATCGATTGTCAGGTGTTTGACATGGTACCTCGCTGCGACTCACACAGGACGACGAGGGACCCGTCAGGTCTCATCCCCAGTCCTCTAGACCGCTACAGGCAGATCCTCCTGCCCACACTCAATCTGTTCCAGGTCATCCTCATCTCCACCTCTACACACCACCAGCAGGTGGCAGCACACTCAACCTCCATACACCATCAGCAGGGGGTGGCACACTCAACCTCCATACACCACCCGCAGGGGGCTGCACAAGTACTTACGTGGCTGGTTGTAAATGCAGATACCATCCAGTCTCTGTTGCTCTGTCAGGATCTCAGTATGGAAACGCTACAGCAGTTGTCTCTGCTCACCGGCATTATCAGCAAGACAGCCCTGCCAGGTGTTCTTGATATGTGTGGAGAGATCAACAGTGATGTACTCAAGAGTCACATCAAAAGATTCCGGCATCTCTGCCTTTCCCTGCTGGGCCGTCTGGCAGGGAGTGAGAGGGAGAGACTGTTGAAGCATGCTGAGATGGATGCTCCTGGCGACCCGGCTGAGTGCCGCGAGGAGATGGCGGTAGCCATGCAACAGGTGTGTGCTAACATCATGGAGTACTGTCACTCCCTGCTGCTGCAGAGCTCGGCTCAGGCACAGTTCAGCATCTGCCTCTTCGGCCCCTCTAGCAGCAGACCAGGTGACCGAGACTTGACCCATGATCCCAGCCTGGGCTTGGTGCTTTACCTGCTAAAGAACAGTGCTGCAGATTTCTTCAGGTTTCAGCAGAGCCACAGACAAAGCGTAGGGAAACTGCAGAGCCTGGATCAGCTGCCCCCAGAGGAGCTCAAGGAGCAGTATCAAGACTTGGTGTCAGGTCCAGGCGGGGTGGAGAAGATCTCGCCTGTCCAGAGGAGCCTGCTGGCCAAAAGACGACTGGTCCAGCTCATCAACAACAGAGCCAAGCTTCTAGCCCTCTGCTCCTATGTGATAGAGACCTGCTTATTTGTGTTGTGGCGCCACCTGGAGTACTATTTGTTGTATTGCATTCCCACTGACCCTAAGGACTCTCTGTTGCCTGGAGTCAGTGGCATCAGATCACAACTTGGTGGTGACTTGTTTGGAGGACTGCGGGGAACTGGAGGCCGTGTCCTCGGCCAGTCCAGAGTCAGCCAGCAAGACCTAGACCAGCTGCGGAGCGACATGGCGGCAGGTTTTGGTGAAGCCCTACAAAGGAAGTTGCTAGAAGTGGAGGGGTCATACAGTCAGGTCCGCTCTCGCTACCCCATCATCCAGGCCCTGATTTCCAAGATCCACAGACTGCTCCGTCAGCCCATTCATTCCAGTACAAAAATGGGTATAGATACCAGGTTTTTGACGCACAACAGAGATAACCTGGTGTGACCATTTGACAAACAGACCAACTAACAGGTCTATATAACTAGATTTATATAGATCAATACAAAATGTTACAAAACACCATGACACAGTCTGGCACTTCTGACAACGTACATAGTGACATCCTTCTTGTAAACTTTACAGTGATACCTTGTCTCTGAATTGGTGTTGTTGATGCTGTTGTCTGACGCTAATACCAAAACACATGCCACCATTTCCCACGTGACTGCTGAATCGTACAGATTTTCTTGAGGCAAGCTTAACCCATTAACACATGAGGCCAATTATACAAATGCCTTCTAAATCAGTAGTTCTCAAACATTTTCATGCCAAGGACCCCCAAGATTTTTCAAAATTGTTAAAAAATAGCAGATATACAAGCTTGCACGAAGTGACGCGCTGTGAGCTTGTATATCTGCTATTTTTGAATAGCCGACGCTAAAATCTAAAATGACAGATTCTTTCCCGGTTTCGATGGGTTTAAAAAAAACTGAAGAAAGGGATAATGTCTGCTCGAAAAGTTTACAAAATGTATGCATTGATGACCATGCATACCATGTTTTGTTACAATACCCAGTCTTATGACTGGGTATTGTAACCCACAATGCATTGTAAACTAAATATAATAATTATATTGTGCAGTATTATCATGCTTATCACAGGAGTTATCTCAAAATGTGCTCTTCCTCCACCATAAGAACATTATATTTGTCTCCGCCAGGAGACTATGTTTTCGTTCTCGTTGTCTCCACCAGGAGACTATGTTTTCGTTCTCGTCCTTCTGTGTGTCCACCAAGCTAACATTGGTCAAGCTTCACGTGACACGTGACAATATGTTGAAAGTTCTGACAGATTGATCGTGCAAGCGAGTCCAGATGCCAGGGACCAGAGCCATATAAGGAGAGTTGCGTCACCTCCGTTCACTTCATCGGGCCAGGTCTTCTGCAGAGCCTTCTATTGGCGAATAGTGACAATTAAGCCCTGAACCGGAAGTTTACGGAATGCACTGGAGTCTATGAGCGTTTGTCACTATTTCGAGGTTTACATGAACCACGTGACTGGCTCTGTTTTTTGCCCCCGAGGTGATGCAACTCTCTAATACAAGGCTCTGCCAGGGACCGAAGAGAAGAGGTGGAAGTAGTACACCCCTAATACAGACATTTTTTTTCCTCCTCTGTAAATATAGCTATTTGCAGCTATTTGCTATTTGTCAAATACCTATGGCATGTCCTGGCAGATCATTGCAATTGAGAGAGACCCTGGGAAAACATGACTATTTGACTGAAACCTCAAAATATCCAAGAGCTCAAATAGTTATTGGTTTCACTGGGTATTTGATGTATGTATATATATATATATATATATATATATATATATATATATATATATATATATATATATATATATGCACGCACGCCTGCCTACATATTCATGTAACCGAAACGGGACTCATGTTCTTCTATCAGTCATCTCAACAAGCAACGAAAATATAATGGGAAAACAAGCCTGGAGGAGCGAGCTGTTTGATCTGTGGTATATATTTTCCCGGGCCTTTTCTGAGATGTGTTGAGTGCCGTCCTAATCAAAAATCAATACGCCCCACTTGAGCGGACCCACATGGCCCTGTGTAGCGGGTTATGTAATCTGATAATATCAATCATAACTGTGTTAGAGGCAATCCGTCTGACTTTCACAGGGGCTGGGGTCAGCGAGAGGGGGAGGGGGGGGGGGAAGAGAGACAGGCCTCCCCGTGCCATCAATTACCACTTATTATGGGGGGGTTACTCTGTCAGGGAGCAGTATAGCCCCCTGACCCCCCCCACCATAAATAATATTAACAGGACTGGCTCCATCAATCAATACATGTACAGTTCTATTGCTCCAGTCTTAATGGCGGCTTCCATGGCTCTACAGGCTCGATCAATGACTCTGGCTCCTCCAGTCCAGTGTGTAGGGGTAAATCTAGCTGTGCTCAAGCCCTGGGGGGGTTCCCCAAACCCCTCAGTCTTCTCTTGCCTTTCTTTTTCCTCCCCGTCTCTGTCTGTCATTCGCTGTCTGTCTCTGTCCCGTTTCGTTGATGCAGAGACACCCCCCCCCATTTCACCCCTCCCAACCTCCAATAATATACCGCTATCCCCACAAACAAACGCACACATGTCTACAGGCAAACACGCCATCCTAGACTTCTCCAAAGTTTGGGTTGGTTGCTGCTGTCTCCGCCAGGCACGCGCAGCACTGTCTTTGTGACGGTATATATGCATTAATACGAAGAGAGGAACGCGTCAGAAGAAACGTGTCAGAACGAGTGATTATGTTGTATGAATGAGTTTACTTAATGGCTGCCTCCCTCCCTCCTCTTCTCCCTCCTCCTCTCGTCCCCATCACCTCTCCCTCTGACTTCCTGCCATAATGGATGTTGTGAGACAGGAAGAGCGCTTCGCGCAGCACCTCTTCCGCGGCGTCGGCGGGAGGTCACGAGGGACGGGATGGGGTCGGCGTGGCGTGGTGGCGATCACGGTCGTCTGTCTCCACTTCACTGTCACAAACAGCTGTCAATGTTTCAGTGTTTTTCTCTAGTTTTATTCATTATTAACACAGAGGTTTAAAAAATACATATAATTGTGCAGGAGAAGTTTGCAAGCCTAGAGGCTTATAGAGAACTTCTCCTATTTTGTAGAGTCAAACATATAAAAAAGTACATTTATTTATATTATATGTTTTAATACCAGTAATACATTCAAGAGATATGCGTATATACAAACATACATACATAGTACATACACCACAGTACATGCATGCATAATGCATACAGAATAACTACCTACCCACCTGCCTACACACCCACATAACCAAAATGCATACATACGTCATATACATAGACCTATTTAGCTGAGCATTTCTTTGCAGTTTGCTTAACGGAACTGTTGCAATGTTTTTTTTTTCCCCAAACGGCGTACTATTTTCACCAACCCGCTCGTGTTTACGCGCCGTGGCATTAGCTACGGGCGGGAGGTGGAGTGTTGAGATTGGGGAGGGTGGGGCGATTGGGGAGAGTTTATGGAGGCAGAGTAGGGTGCTGGAGGTGGGGGGGGGGGGGGGGGGGGCATAATTACGGAAGCAAATCATTTACGAGCAAGAGTGCAAAGCAAGATTAATTAGCCTCATCATCCACCTGTGACCTTAGCCTCTCTGGAATCACTCCCTGCTTGACCAAGCTTTGCTATAAGTGAATCATTCACCCGGGGAGTGAGCGCTCCCTATACCCGGCAACCGGCGAGAGAGTAAGTGGCCGCGGCGACCCGGCCCTGTAGGCCGTGTTAACTGGGTGGCCGAGGCAGATGTGTCATTGCATTGTAAGTGATGAAAACACAAACCCTTTTTTGTGTGAGGGCCTCCTAGAGAGACCTTGAGAAAGAACCTAGGGAAGTTGACTTTAAAAAAGAAACATTCTTAATTGTGACTTATGCCTTACAGGACTATTAGACGTTTCATTTTTTAATAAATCATGTAAATTAAAGTGTGCCATATTCTAATAATAAACATCTGCTACAGTATACCTTAGGTTACAAGGCCACATACACAGATGATCGGGCGTAGTTGTTGGAGACAGAGAGGTGCTACACAGCTACAGACATAAACACCGATTCTGGATGTTCTGGCGCCCTATAGGGCCGATCTCCAACCAGGCTCTGACTGTCCATAAAATACATGCCTCTGCGCTTTATTTCATTCAACTTTTTCTTTTTTTTTCTAAACCCTGAAGCCCTGATGGCTTTGATCTTTTCATTAGCACATACTGCAGTCCATAAGAACATTTCAACTGATGCAGTGATCTGTCAGAGATCACTGTCACTCTCTGTCCACAGCTGCTAGCCCCGCCCCCCACATCTCAAGTCATCATCTCACTCATAACAATGAATCAAGTCTGAATGCGTGTTATTTGTTTTGTGTACATACAATACAAATGACATAGTCAATTAAACGTATTATTTATTTACGGCACCACCTGGTGGTATGCAACCGTCTAGGTTGCCTACCTGTGCCTATAAACACAAAACACAAAACGCACACCTGGTTGCTGCACACCACAGTCTTGTACCGCTGACAACATCCCCATTGGAGTGATTGAGATTTAAAAGTGCCTTGCTCAAAGGCAGTTCAAATGAATGCAAGGCTTGAATGATGTGTTGCTCCGTTTGGTTCACTTCCCTCATGCAGGATTTTCTGGCTGACCCAAGTGTTCAAACCATCGTCTTACTTACAGTATTCTTCACAAGCTTGCTAATCTAACCAACCTAGCCACTGGGGAGTCCGAGGGATTTGCCACACCTGGGTTCTATATCTGTTTCCAGCTCCCCCCCCCCCCTCATAATGGTTCTAATTTAATTTTAACATGAAGTAGTATGAAGTAAGTTTTTTTAAAGTTCACTGGTTCAGGTCAAGCTGAATGAAATGTCTTTCATACAACAGTGCATGCAACAACACACAGCATGTATCAATGTCTTGTGCCACAGGCTTGGGCCTTATTCTGCCGAAGAAAATCAACTCAGTCAAAGCTCAGCAGAGTGACTTCAAATGCTGGCCTTGCGCTGACCTGCAGACTTCAAAGCTCAATCAAGCCTTTTCCCCAGACAAGGAATCTCTGGTAGAGGCAATTTGTTAAACAGGAGAGAGGTTTAGTGTGATTTGGGAGCAGGAGGATGTTTCTCAGTAGTCCTGGCTAACCCACAGCTCAGCCACTCAGCAGGACTTGAAGGTGTGTGTGTTGAGGGGGGGTCTGGGTATCCTCCTCCACTGTAAAGTAAAACAAAATAAGGAAAAATAAAGCCTAGAACTGGGAGGATTTGAGCTACTGGTGCTAAGAGATATCTGGATCAAAAAATAGCCATTGTTATGTCCCAGAAAAGACAAGTTCATTATAGGCATTCATCAAAGCCCCATTGCCCAATGCATTAGCCCGTATGTCATGTTTGGCTAAATAATGATGTTGGGGTATGGATTTCCATAAGATGCAGAGGGGGAAAAAGGCAATTCTTCTTCTCTCTTTCAGGAGTCGCTTGTCCTGTCTTCTCTAAAATGAACAACGGTTGAACAATGAGGAAATTGCATCCATAATTAATGAAAAGTCACATAAGTGGTGTGTGTGTGTGTGTGTGTGTGTGTGTGTGTGTGTGTGTGTGTGTGTGTGTGTGTGTGTGTGTGTGTGTGTGTGTGTGTGTGTGTGTGTGTGTGTGTGTGTGTGTGTGTGTGTGTGTGTGTGTGTGTGTGTTTGGCAGCCAGACGCATAAGCGAAAGAACAAAGAAGCCCTTTCATAGTGACTGAGAGAAAGTAGGGAAAGAAAGAAACAAGACAAAGAGACAGAGAGATCGGGTGGGGGTCGTAGGGTTGCAGGGTCTAGCTACTCTGTGCCATCTATAGCAAAACACAAAAATCTATTGCACGAGAAGAAGATGCGTGTCTCGATCACAGCATGGGACTGAGTCTCCTCTTAATGCCTTCTCTGTGGAATACAAGCCTCAATCGACTCATTGACTCTGGTGTCAGCCAGACATGTCTGAGAAGCATCAGACAGGCAGTAGACATTTTAAAACAGCTAGTTTGTAGTCCTATGTAAAATGACACAAAAAGTATAACTTTTTTTCAAGTACTAATCATACTTGTAGGCCTATATGCAACAGGTTTTTCTATTAATTAAACTGTAAACAGCCTCTCCATGCAACTGATATCTTTCAAAGGAGCTTTTCCTTCATGGCAGCTTTTCAATCGGAATCGAGGCCTATTCGTGTAGAGCTTGCTTTCATGCTAAATTTATTTTTGCCCCGTTCAGAATCATCCTTCAATTTAGAAATCACATTTTCCTGAGATTATGTATCGGCGGTAATTAAGAGTTCATACTCGTTTTTTTTTCGTTTTTTTTAGATATTTCGTTTTAATCACCCCCAGAAGAGGAGAGCCCAAACCACTCCCTTGATGAGTATGTACAGTTCGACATAAGTACTGTATTTACTACGGTAATGGTCACAGCTGGCTGAAACCTGTCAAGTGAAGATGTATGAGCGGGCATGTAAAACGGACATAATTTCATGGTGAGGATGGAAACTGTTATTGTTGTTTGATTATTAAACCTTTTGGGGCAACTGCAAAACGCTTTACTCCGGATTAGCGTTGGGTTTCAGCCCCATTATTTATATATGCAACAAAATGATGTTTTGAAATCTGTCTCCCTTTTTAAACACTGTAAACAAAGGCTATCAATCATAACCCTTGACAGCTGTAATTGCTACCAGAGAGGACTAGTAGTGAGCTCACTCGCCCTCGCCTTAAGCCATTGCTCCGGCACATACTGGTCCGTGCCAGTCTCATCAAATGACGAAGTAACATGTTTAAGTAACTGGGAAGTCATTTTCAATCGTATAAACTTTTAAGTTGTCATGTTTTTCATCTGTTTATAGCAACTGATTTCCTAATTAGCTTACAAAGAGCCTTTGAGCAACTTTGAATATGGTTAGCTTGTGTGGTTTCTGGGAATTTGTAATGCAGGGAAGTTGCCATTCTTATTAGCCAAGATTCAGCTGTTCCATTGCCATGAGTTGGATTGGAGGCTCCGGCCTTCAAATAATGATGTTCCCATAGGAACTGCTGTATGTGAACACAATGGGAGCATCTTTGTCGGGAGTGCAAGGATGTGTTGGTTTACGGTACATGCATGCACATATGTACGTACATACATACATACATACATACATACATACATACATACATACATACATACATACATACATACATAGTTACGTATGTACATGCATACATACAGAACATATTTATTCTATTACCATTCAATAAAAACATGGGTAGTTATGCAATGCATCTCAAGTTTCTGAGGGATATAACGTCAGGCTGTACACATGTCCACAATGTGAATCCATAGAGATCTAGAGGAACCACTTAATATGGAAGAGACTGCATGACCGGTATTGTAGATTTAGATGAAAACATGGTGGAGCTGCTTACACTGACCTCAATTCAACACCAATCATCATGACTAGAAATGGATTAAAAACTAAATAAAATAAAACAATCTGGAAAAAATTGCCGGAAATCGCCGTTTTAAATCCAAAATAGGTTATTGTGTGAATCATGCAGATCCGAGCGCTGGTCGATCGCACGTGCAATTCGCAAGAAAAAGGGTTGTGCGAACTTCAAAATAAAACCTGTGTTGACTAATAATAATGATATACTTGATACTGATCAGAGTTTTTCAAAATGGCTGCCATGACACGGTTGGGGAACAGGTTTGAAGAAGTTTGAATGACAAATTAATGGATAATAAGTTTGCGACTCACCCCACTTAACTTTTTAACAGCGTGAAAACCATGCACTGTATCTTTCTTTCACTGTATCATCTGTTGCAGTGGTGAGTGGGTCGTTTTTACGTTGTGTTTGTCTTTGTGCGCTCTGCTAACTTCTATCTATCCTTCTCCTCTGTGTGTGTGTGTGTGTGTGTGTGTGTGTGTGTGTGTGTGTGTGTGTGTGTGTGTGTGTGTGTGTGTGTGCACGCTTGCCCTATTCTTTGATTTTGAAACTGTGTAGATTTAATGTTGTTATTCAACAGTATTTTCTGCAGTGGGATTATATTTTTTTGCTGGATGGTAGATCATGTTCAGCTGGTCGTTTTAAAAGTTACATTTAGAGTTTGACACTGATCCTATCAGCAATTAATGCTCCAAGTTTATTCTAATGCATTATTAATAATTATATGGCAGAGGAGAACAGGGTAAGGTCTCTTTTTACATTTTAAATGACCATGGCCAGAAAGGAAAAACTTATCCAATGAAGTGTTAATTTATCTGGTCCATTATTTGCTATTGTTCTAAATATGCCAGCATGGGTGTCTGGCTTTAGTGACATGTATTGACACACATTAACATTGAAGAGTCAATGAGCAAATATCTGAAGAATACTGGGCAACTGTATAGCCTAACACTGTGGTGTTCCCACCCCCTAAAGGTTTTTTGTGCCCCCAAAATATTTTCACCCAGTCTTATCACCTCTTTCACCCCTGGTCGACACACTCTGACATTTTGCATCTTAATCCCATGTACAACGTGCTGACTTTAGTTTTTTGGTGTTTTTTTTCTCGCACCTTAACTAACGTCCATAGTATATCATGCACAGTATGCATCTGCTGCTATGCTCACGCGCCTTTATATCTTACCACGGGTACTCTGTGTAAATATGTATTTAGAAATAACCCTAACCCTAACCCTAAGTGGTGTTTGTTGTCAGGTGAACCCCTCTTGCCATATCCCTTTGCTTCTGTGAGCTGTTGAGGTACTGGATTGAGTCATGTTTAAGTGACAGGCAAGGTTTTTACTGTTACAATGATGCAGGTGTTGCCACTTTCCACTTTGTATATTTATTACTTTGTATGTGATATAATATACCGTGTCAATCTTTGATGTCTTTATTGTGTCCATCTCAGCAAGTACATGTACGGGGAAAAAGAAGTGTGAAAGTTTATTTTATTAAAATGTATGATTGTTCATAATTGATTAATCAATTGGTTTGATGAACTGTTGCACCTGTAAAATACTATAAACTTAGCTAACACAAAGAAAACTTTTTGTATGAAACGATATCTGAGTTTTGAGCAGTGGAGGGCATACTGTTCTGTACTGAACTGAAGCTGCCTGCTCCAGTGCAGTGCTGTGAGCTTGTACATCTGCTATTATTGAAAGTATTACAATATTATATTTTTTAACACAAATCTTCTCCTTTGGGGGTCCCTGGCACAGAACATTTTCAAATGGGGATCTGCGGCCAAACATATAAACTTATCCTTGACATGAGTTTGTGAACCACTGCAGGGGTCCTTCGGGGGGTACCAGGGGGTCCCCAGCAAAATTAGTTAGCGTCACAATTATTTTAACCACTTAAACCATATTTTATACTTTGGCTATTCAAAAATAGCAGATATACAAGCTCATAGCACGGCACCGAGTGGCACGCTATGAGCTTGTAGATCTGCTATTGTTTGGAAAATCCCTGGCACAAAACATTTTTGAGATGGTGGGGGTCCGCAGCCAAATGCTTATCATTTTAGTGGTCCTTGACATGAAAAAGTTGGTGAACTACTGCTCTAACGCACACGTAGGAGGCAGACAGACAGTGCAGTGATCCGTCCGGTAGAGAGAGGCGAGGGGAACCTGCTCAACTCCCATTTCACATTATTGAATGGAGAGGCATAGATTTTATGGAGCCAGCAGGGCCAGCGTATTGACCTGTGGCTGACATGCACTTTTTAGTTTCATAACATAATCAGCACTTGACACATGATTATAATAACTCGATGCAATTTAATGCATTCTCTGCAAACACATTGATTTTTTTCCCTTTTTTTTTTTCTTTTTTACAGCTCCCCAGAACCAATTACATTAATATTGGCGCATAATTAGTTTACACATTACTAAATTACTGACAGATTAAAAGTGAAATAGCACAGTTCATACACCGGCCCGCATAACTGCCAGAGAGGAAATTAATATGGATTCAAAAGCCCCTCAGAGACATGAGGCTGTAAAGGAGGGAAAGAAAGCAACAATCTATAACGCCATGCTTGCAGAAGGATATCCTCTCCACTCACTGGCTTAACGGGCGTGGGTTTCAGTAGGGATATTCAGGCCCAGGTAATTAATATGGGTCTCTAATTAGATGTGCGTATGAATATCGATGGATCCTGTCCCAGTGGGGGGATGGTTAGTGTGTGTGTGGTGTGTTTGTATGCGTGTGAGAGAGAGAGTTTGTATTGCTATACTTGTGAGGACCAAATGTCCCCCACAAGTACAGTAGAGTTTGAGAAATTAGACGCCGCGAGAACCATTTTTCTGGGCGTCACAATGAAATTGTTGTTTTATGCCTAAAAAATGTTTTTTAGACATAGGTTTAATTGGAAAAAGATTCAGGTTAGGGTTATGACTAGACATTTAGAAGGTACGGTAGGTTTAGGGATTAGAGATAGAGTCATGCCATGATTTACACTTAGTTGCGTGCTGGTGTCATGCACCGGAAAATAGCTGATCTGTAGATCTGCTATTTTTCGGCCTTAGGGCCGTTTAGCGCGAGAATTTCACGGGACTGCGCCCGCTTCGCCTCTCCGCCCTTCGACTTCTCTGTGCGTCCCAAATAATCGCCCGCCTCTCATTGAAAATGAATTACTAGGGCGTGTCAATCAGTCTTTATAGGCGTACGCCGTACGGTTAACATGGCCCAAAATAGTAAAACGTTGCATTCAGAAAACGTGTTGTCCTAAAACGTTGACGTCCTCGCAAGTATGGTAATACAAACCATGCGTGTGTGATCCGCCTCCACCGCTGCTATACCTCATTATCAAAGCTCCCATTGAATGGCGCTCAGGACACACGGCATGCAGTGGCAGGTTTGTTTTAATGCTGCATTCCTCTGATATTATGTTTGTTTATTTATTTACAGTGAGGTCGGCGGTGAAGGGGGAGTGTGTAGAGTGGCTATACCTCGCATCATGCAGCCACTCACCCATAGTGTCACCCTGCCATGTCTCTACGCAACGAAGGCGCAATAAACAGCTGGTACGTGGCCTGTATACTCAGCTCTTATAGCTTTTGTGTTTGTGCGTTGTTACACAACCAATGTAGTTGTGTGCGGATACTATGTGTCTTTACGTTGATTTGAGACATTTCCCATCGTCAGAATCAATTGCACAGCAGTGTCATTAGATGACGTTGTCATGTTTTGCTCGATGTAAATTATGCTACTCATATTATGACAGTTTTTATTGGTGACATTCCATATGATAATGCTTATCTACCAGCTCTGGTCCATAGCGTTTAGGAGTTCTCCTTCTAACGCTATGGACCAGAGCTACTTATCAAGCAGATCTACAAGCTCATAATGCGAGCTCATAGATGTGCTATTTTTGGCGTAGACAGGGGAAAAAATTAAGGGGGCAAGTGCAAACCTCTGGGGGACCCGGGTCAACTAAATATAATGACTTCAAGTGGTTGTGAGAAATAACTTTTACAGTAGCACCCTGCTTCACCCTACCATGTGGTATCACACATTCAGAATCAATACAACCGCAGTCTTCCAATGAGCAGATTCACTGGTGCAACAGGTTTCCTTTTTTGTTGTTGTTGTGCCTTGCTCAAGGGCACCAGTAAGGACTCTAGTTTTCCAGCGAAGGGGAGAGTGTTTGTTTTACTCTTAGGATTTTAACCTGGCAACCTTCCACACTCACTTCTGTAAACTACAGGTTACTAGTCGGCACACAGTCAGATGATCGGAGATCTCCTGCCTATACTGCTTTGAGAACTAATCCTGATACCGTCCCAATATGAAGGTCCGCCTTAAAAAGTCTTTGAATTAACAAATGCAGCTTTTTAATCTCCAATTCGTTTCCACCCAGTAGCCTCTACATTGAATTCAGTGGTATAAAGTCACTAAGTACATTTACTCAAGTTCTGTACTTCAGTACAATTTTGAGGTATTCTTCACTATACTGGCGTATTTCCAATTTTTAGTACTTTTACTTGTACTCCACTACATCTCAGAGGCAAATATTGTACTTTTACTCCACTACAAGTATTTGAAAACTTGAGTTACTAATTACTGTGGTGATTTTGATTATTATTACAAAACATACATTACCCACTTCAGCCTGATATACATTTTGGCCTTTTGAAAATAGCCGATCTACGAGCATTGTGAGCTAGTAGATACCTAAATACCTTACTTTTACTTGTAAGTATTTCTACATTGCAGTATTGATACTTTTACTTCAGTAAAACATTTGAGTACTTTTTCCACCACTGATTGAATTTAGATGTCTCCAGATGTTTCGGTATAGAGGTCGGTATATAAGCCCAACAGGTTACAAGCGTGCGTGACAAGGAGAAGCTTCCCTGGCCGGCAGTGCGGTGTCACACCAGACACCTGGCTGTCTATAGCGAGGGGCCGGGCGGCGGCCAGGCTGACGAGCCGCTTGATGGCGAGGCTAACTTTTCAACAGAAATATATTGCTTTGACCTTTTGATGTCCCCATTGATCCGATGCTCCTGAGTGGCCATTTCCCCAGAAACAAACATATATAATTGGTATTGGGTTCCAATGGCGCTCCCTCAGTGTCTTGGGGATGCTTTGCGGCAATATAAATCAATTCACACTTATAGACACAATATGGGCGCATTAGTGCTGACTGGTCATTTGAGAAGAGCTTGGGAGACTTCGATAGACCTTGATTAGACACAACCGATCTATCTTCATCTATCCTCAAGTTCCAGTGGTACATAGTAAAACTCTCAGTGTTTATTTATCTCTGAAGGAGCGTACAAATGGAACCCCCGGTTACAATCTCCAGAGTTAAATTAAGGATCTTTGATGTGTAAGATGTCATACTCTGTATCATTTTCTCAGTGTTCACCTTTTGAAGTTATTTGTGTTCCTGGCTCAGATTTCTGTGCTTTTTAAAATGATGAATATCATATGCAGTAGCATGCTACAGTATGTTTAACACCTTGGTGCTAAACAGTTAGGCCCGTGTCCTTATCTTTATTCATTTGAAGAAAATGATTAAGGTAAGTTGTGCTTTGCAAGGATTAGACTGTGAACATAATGGCCAGATGTTGTGTTTTCTCATTACGCATAAGCAAGAAATTCTTCCTTCCGTCTTCTGTTGAATCCTGAATGCACTTGCTTCACTTTTTTTTTTTAAAGTACGTGATTAAACCTTTACGATGACTGTGATCTGCGATCAAACTTTGAATGTGTTTGTAGCTTGGTAATCCCTCAAGACAGATTTTCAATTTGCAGTGAAAATCTGTCGGATAGTCAGTGGTGGAAAAATACTCAAATGTTTTACTTAAGTAAAAGTATCAATACTGCACTGTAGAATTACTCTGTTAGGGTGCGCTCCCACCGCACTTTTATTTTACCTCTGGGGCAGAATCTGCCAATGCTTTGTCAATGCAAATGCGTGGATTCTTGGAAAAAAATCCGCAAGACCAGGAATCCATGCATTTGCATTGACAAAGCATTGGCAGATTCTGCCCCAGAGGTAAAATAAAAGTGCGGTGGGAGCGCACCCTTAGGGCGCGCTCTCACCAAAAGTTGGCTGGCCGCTGTTAAACGCAGGTTGTGCGCGGCCACAGTTTTTTGCAGCCAGCGGATTCTAAAAAAACGCTGTGACGCACCTGTCACTCACATTCAAGACCGTCCCCGTAGCCCGCACCGCCACTAGACACTGGCCACTAGACAAAAAAATGTCTGTGCACTTTCACACTTGGGGTTCGTACATCTACATACACATTCAGATTTAAAATATAAAGTACTTACCCCATGGCCACGGATGTTACAATCATGTACGGGTCCTCATAAGTATCCGTATCTTCCGTATTGTTCAATAAAAAGCATTTTAATCCAATCAGTGGTCATTTTCTCCGTATGCTTTCAACTGCGCGACCCTAGCGGTTGAGAGGTGTATTGCACTGTTGGTACATTATAACTCTATGGGAAAATGGCCACCAATCGATTAAAATGCTTTTTATTGAACAATACGGAAGATACGGGTACTTCTGAGGGCCCGTACATGATTGTAAAATCTGTGGCCATAGGGTAAGCACTTTATATTTTAAATCTGAATGTGTATGTAGATGTACGAACCCCAAGTGCACAAATCATAAAGTACTGGGTGAGATGCAACAGCTACAACCAGTTGGTCCACTGAGAGCACCATGTTGCTTCCTGAGTCTTGGGACGGTCCGCCTTCGACTCACCCGATTGGACAGAGGGGGAAAATCAGCTCCTGCCTCCAGCAGTTTTATGCTTCTTCGTGTAGAGTGGATAAACGCAAGGTCTGCGCGACAAGCGGAAAAATCTGCTCTTGCGTGAATCCACGCATTTGCATTGACAAAGCATTGGCAGATTCTGCCCCAGTGGTAAAATAAAAGTGCGGTGGGAGCGCGCCCTTACAAGTAAAAGTCCGGAATTCTAAATTTACTTGAGTAAAAGTACAGAAGTATAGGCATAAAAATGTACTTAAAGTACCAAAAGTAAAAGTACCAAAATGTTTGCGACGCGTTGTGAGCTTGTAGATCTGCTATTTTCAAATAGCCTATGTATAAAATAGGGCTAAAGTGGTTAATGTATGTTTCGTAATATCATAATTTATATCTGAAAAGTAACTAGTAACTAAAGTTTTCAAGTAATTGTAGTGGAGTAAAAGTACAATATTTGCCTCTTGAGATGTAGTGGAGTAGAAGTAAAAGGATTTGGAAATTGGAAATACTCAAGTAAAGTACAAATACCTCAAAATTGTACTTAAGTACAGTACTTAAGTAAATGTACCTAGTTACTTTCCACCACTGCGGATAGTTGGATAGAAGCTCTCCATGGCTTTATAGCAGAATACAAGCTGAGAAATCCCATAAAGGGACGTGGCTAAACCTGATTTCTGTTATTCAGGCATTAAAACAAGCTTGCCACCAGAGGTTAAAATATATACTGTATACATGTATTTTTACCGAGTGGGTGTGACTTCAGTGTACCACCAACCAGTGGTGTAAAGTAACTAAACACATTTACTCTAGTATTTTCAATGTTCGGTACTTTTACTTCTACTCCACTACATCTCAGAGTCAAATATTGTACTTTTACTCCACTACAATTTTTTGAGAACTTTAGTTACTTTGTAGATTTTGATTATTATTACAAAACAAATCATACATTACCCACTTCAGCCCTGCTGTATGTATACATTTTGGCCATTTGAAAATAGCCGATCTACAAGCTCACAATGTGTCGCGATGCAGCGCATTGTGAGCTTGTAGACCTGCTATTTTCTAAAGATTTTTATACATTTTACACATCTGAAAACTTGTGAAATGGGACTTACTGCAAAATGAGCACTTTCTACTTTAAGTCCATTTTGATACCAATACTTTTGTACTTACTCAAATAAATTTAGAATTCCTGACTTTTACTTGTAACCGAGTATTTCTACATTACAGTATTGATACTTTTACTTAAGTAAAACATTTGAGTACTTTTTCCACCACTGCCACCAACTGCTTTCTGGTTTATGGCTGCGTACTGTGTAGTAGCACTTCAGGATTCACATGTTTCAATGCTTGACATACACTGCTGTTTACAGCTTCACAAATTACCTGTTTGTATTAAGTCGGTATAATCCCTAATAATGTTTGAGAATCTCCCTCAAACCTTCCCGGAGGTGAAGCCATCTTATGCAGGCTCTATTTTGGATATCGCCGCGAGAAAATGAAAACGGACGTCTTTACAACTCTCTCTCCCGCAACGGTGAACAATGCATTTGCATAATTCCCCCATTTCCGCTCAAAGATATTGATTCTCTTCATTTTCCCAACCCCTCTCTCTCTCTCTCTCTCTCTCTCGCTCTCTCTCTCTCTCTCTCTCTCTCTCTCAAGCCCTCTGGTCTTGTTAGTGGGTCTTCATATCAGTCTTTGATGTTACTCTGTATAGACCCCCAGCAGAAGGATCTTAATTCTCCTGCAGGTTCTCTGGGGTGGCGGCGGTGTGGTGGTGAGTTGTGGGTTTCTACCGGTGGAGGACTAGAGAGGGTGGAATCTCCACATCGCTCTCCAAGTCTCTCAGCGCTGAGAGGCTTAGCGCTCCACCGCACCAAATGTCTCCACTTAATGACCACATCAGGAGCATTAGAGCCAACTCCATGGCTTAGAGAAACACGCACGCACGCACACACGCATTCACACGCGTGCGTGCGCACACATTGTCTGCCACAGCAGCAGGTCCAGTAGTGAGAACGTGGGAGGGTGAGGTACTGGAGATTATAGGTGGAGGTAAGGATTGCTGGCGCCTGTGTAACTTGAGTGGCCTCATGCCTGATTTGCTGTATACTTGGATGCGTGGCGTGTCGCGCACCAGACAATTGCCGATCTACAAGCTCTCCGACGTGTCACGACGCGATGCCTAGTGAGCTTGTAGATCGGCTATTTTCACTGCATGGCACACCCGACGTGCCCAGTATAAATCAGCCTATTAGGATGACCATCCTTCTATCAAAGAGATGATACACCTGAATTCTCATCATAACATTATTTTAAGATGAAATTATACTATTCATATTTTTTTTTACTTGTATTGTCCAGATGCTGCCGTTTAGGCGATCACATTCCTCAAGTGTGGACAAGAGACATGACAGCTGTATTATGGCATGTTGCGCATACATTATGCAACTTATTACATCCAAATTTACCGTAGCAAAGTGATTAATTTCACGTTAATTGCATAATTAGACCAATTATGTTCTACGCGTTATAATCCTAATTGCATATTATTAATTAATGTAGAACAGGGGGGAAAGGGGGGTTGTAGAGATTGTTAATTTGTCATCTCCTTGCATTGAGAGAGAAGGGGGGGGGTTGGAGAAAGGGGGGTCATTTTAAATGTCATTTTTTTTCATGCCTTCTCCAGACTTGCGTCATTGTATAGCAGCAGCGATGGCAAAGCCTCATAGATGCCACGGTTACCTGTCCACTTACCGGGCCCCTGCTGTTTACTCAGCTGTAGGGTCTCTCTCTCTCTTTCTCTCTCTCTCTCTCTCTCTCTCTCTCTCTCTCTCTCTCTCTCTCTCTCTCTCTCTCTCTCTCTCTCTGCGTCCAGCGCGAGAGAGGGGCAAAGGCGCGAGTCGCCAAATATTTCATTTCCCAAGTAAAACATTGCTCCCCCCCCCCCTCCCCTCCCCTTCTTCAGTTAAAAATGGAGCGAGAAACAGATCACGGTGATGGATGTGCAATCAGCCTGATTAAGTCGTTATTAGTTGTCCTCGGCGGATCCTCGGGAGGGAAATGAGGGCAGGACCAAAAAGAGATTGTTTATGTGTCCTGTTACTCGTTGCCAGCTGCCTGCATGGCTGAGGATGTGGAACCTCTGCAGGTCAGGTCACAGTTATGAATGTGACATTTACAAAAAAAAAAATGTAAATAGGGAAAAAAGTTTCCCTCTGAACTTTGTCCCCTGGAAGTTAAGGGACTTGGGGGTGATCCGACGTTCAGAGTTGAAGGATTGCTTCTTTTTAAGCCATTAAGACCTGAGGCCGATTCTTAAAAATATCTTCTAAATCCTGGAAAACTTGTGTTGCTATATCAGTGGTTCTCAAACTTTTTCATGTCAATATGTATTTGGCCGCCGACCCCATCTTAAAATATTTTGTTCCAGGGACCCCCAGAAGCAAAGATAGCAGATCTGTGAGCTTGTAGATCTGCTTTTTTTTGAATAGCCAAAGTATAAAATAATGGTTAAAGTGGTTCAAATCTAAAATGACACAGATGCATGCCCTGCTTTTAATGGTTCAAAGCCCGATTTCTACTTTGTCGCTCGATGGTGCAGCAGCGTGCCGAAAATAAGATCTATAAGAGCTTATTTATAGATCTGCTGTTTTCGGTCTGTGACACCGTCACACGACGGAGCATGAATTTAAGCGTTATGTGCTGCTCCTCTGTGTAGTTCTTACCAAGCATTTAGTGGACATTTTTAATCCAAAGTGCTGAGTGCTGTACCTCAGGTAAAACATCATTCTTTTGTTTTTTAAATATGATTCATTGCCAGTATAGGATTTGAACCCTGTAACATTAGCACAGCTGCCAGAGACACTTTTGGTCCACTTGAGTCCTGGTAGAGTTGGTGTCTTTCTGCCAAAATCAAGGTTTGTTTAATCTAATGCATTATCCCTGGCCTCTCTCCTTTTCCCCTCAACACTTTAAATGCCAGCAGATGGCGCTGCAGTCTCTTAACAATGTGTATCAAGTGGAGGTAGACAACACACAAGCACATGCTCTGTTGCTCTTCTACACACACACACACACACACACACACACACACACACACACACACACACACACACACACACACACACACACACGCTGGGTGGGGAGGGGGGTGGGGGTGTAGAGGGTCCGGCTTAGTTCCTGAGTTGAGGCAAATGTTTGTTGAAATAAGTGGAGATTTCCTGGTTTTCTTTTTTTCTTTTCTTTTTTTGACACAAAAACAGGAGGGGGGGTGAAAGAGAAAAGTTTCTTTATTGGTTGAGCTTGGGGTGTTCTGCAATTACCCCTACTTTCGCGCTGGCTTTTTTTTCCCTTTTTTCTTTTCCTTTTTTTCCCTTTTTTTTGCTTCCTCTTTGAGCAGGAACAGATAATGTTTTCTGTTTCAGTTGCTTGTTACAGTTTGAAGAGACGAGGGTGGCAGTGCATGCATGCGCTCAGTTGTTGCTTCTTAATATCCGAGCTTGTATACGGATGATGATGTTGATGATGTTGATGATGATGATGATGATGATGTAGGTAAGAGCAGCACTGACTGTCACCTTTGTTTTCTGTAAGCTGTACTGAGATGAGAGCGTGAGGGGAGAGTGTGTTGGCACTACATGGCAAACAGCTTAATAATTAAGCGGACGGGCATCTGGCAGGCATGCTTTTTTTTTTTGGCCTGGTTGAATGGTTGCACATTTTGAAACTTAGATTTGTGAGAAAGGTGAAGGATATATATATATTTTTTAAATTAATAACGCTGTTAGTAATAGTGTTCGTATCATTATTATTGTTGAACTATGTTATTATGATCATTTATTTTTCAATTTGAAGTCTTGTCAGAAATGTATTTTCTTTACTTTGTAAAACACTCCTGACATGTTAAACGAACACAGGAGTAATTAACTTTTTACCTCATCAGTTGTGTGTGTGCGTGCGTGCGTGCGTGCATGCGTGCGTGAGGCGGTAGTTGTGTTTGGGGAGGGAGGTGGGGGGGTCATAGCGTGTAAACCATTGGAAGGAGGAATGTGAGAGTGCATTATTGCTCACACTTCATGTGAATGGAGAACGGGTTCGGGGGGGGGGGGGGGGGGGGTTAGCTGCAGAAATGACAGCGTACAGTGGGTGGTAGGGCCTCAGCGCAGCCAGAGAGGAAATGGAATGAGAAAGTGCAGTCAGGCAGACCACTCATTCACCATGACAAATGGGGAGAGGCCCAGGCCAGGGGGATACCTGATACCCCATGGAGGGCTGCATGCACCTGCCCAGAGTCAGACCAGACCGCCACGGTGTGCGCCAGCGTTGCCATGTCCGCTTATTATAAGCCACATTTTGGGGCTGCTTTTTCTGTAAAGATGCTTGTAAATATTAGTGGTTGCAGTTTTGTGTAGTGTAGTTGCTTATTTGGGCTTGCTTAGAATTGTTTTAAATTATTATTTAAACCAGTATTTTCATGTCAATTAATATGTATTTGTCCCCCATCTGAAAATGTTTTGTGCCAGGGAGCCCCCGTGCCAGATGTGTGTTGTTAGAATGTTTCAAGACATCTTCCAAATAATCCACATTTTATTTCAACCTATTTTTGAAAATAGCAGATCTACAAATTGGCTATTTTCAAATAGCCGAGGTATACAGTATATAGGTTTAAAGTGCTCATGGGGCCTAGTCGCTTCTTTTTGGCTTGTTTTCCTAGACCTGGTTGCTTAATGCCCTCACAAAATCTGGCAACACTGGTGTGCACCACAGTGGAAATAAGCCACACACACACTCATGGCAGTTCACACAGGTATTATTGGTCACGTGATTAGAAGGAAGTATCGATTAATGACGGTGATATGAATATAAAAACAAAGTAAGGAAATTGCTATTTATTTTTCCAGATGTGACTTTTTTTGTAGACAATGAGTTGAGCTTACAGTTTGTTTTTTTACCCCAAGTTAAGCTATTTTATGCTCGTAGCTAAAAGTAAAAAAATAAAAATAAATGGAAAAACGTTATGATACCATGTTATGTGTATCCATATAACTGAGATCACGTTACTCTGATAGAAGATGTTAGTGTCACAACGGTCATTAATGTTTTAATGCGTAGAAGTTGGTGTGTAAATTGGTTATGTACAAAAAGAGGTACATTAGTATATAGGTTACACTCATGGACGTACTCTCCTGATGTTTATGCTTTGCTGAAGTAATATATTTTGTGTATTTCTAACACAAATTATTACATTTTAATTCAGCAAAACCTTGATCAATATCATGCATTGTAAATGCTGTGGAAGAAACTTTATAAAACCATAATTATCAAAACATGACTTGTGTATTTTATTATGACAAATACATGCAGTTGTAGTTGTTGTTTTTTTCCTGGTTCCTGGTACAATAACTACAATTTAAGGATTTTAAAATGTATTCAATTAATCGTCAAATCTATAGTCTATGAGATGATAATGTTCAGACTCGCAACACAAAAATGCATTAAATGTTTTCATGGTGTTCTTACAACAGTCATAGCTTTGTAAAGTACTGCAAACAGAACCTGTGTCCACCGTGAGATAATGTGCTGTCTACACGCCTTACATAACTAATGTATCACTGTCACTGCATGTTTGTCTGTTAGAATCAAACTACGCAAACTTTGTTTTTCACATTAAGTCTTTACGTCAAAGATAGCTCCCTGTAGATTTCTCCCCCTTTTTTTCCTTGCTTCTTTTAACAACTTATTAGATAAGAAAAGTCTCCTAAATTAAATTACAGCTTTGGATAAAATAGTACCTACTCGCACATGCACTGTAACAATTGATTATTAAATCATAACACTACTTTTTTAAATCATATTCAGTAACTCAACACTAAGGCTGGCAAACTGAAAACACTTGAGCACATGAAATCCTCCATATTTTACAGATAATTGTATAAACAACTTCATAAGACAACTGCATACAATACGTATATTTGTTAACTAGTGTGGATATGCTGTAGCATTTTGAAAATGACCACTTACTGTATTTCTACTGTATTTCAGTGTTTATTTCTGTGTGATCATGAATATTTCATATGAAATATGATATAAAAAAGGAACACATTTATATATATATATATTTTAAAGTCTTGCTGCTGGACAACCAGGGAGTGTTTCCTCCACCTAGCTCCTGAGAGCATTAATACACAACGACTTAATGAGTCTGTTTCTATTTCAACAGGAGGTCACAAGCCACATGTCATGAGGTTTCCATCTAAATTAAGTCATATATCAAATTCCGGTGGCATATTAAATCTGTGGGAGCTGTTTAGGATCGAAGGGGGGGGGGGGGGGTGCAATAATCCAATTGTGTAACAGCACAGAACAAGAGACATAGACAGATAGCAGAGAGGTAGACCTCTGTTCACATAGCCAGTCAAACGTGGTAAACACAGCATCGCTCGCTTTCTCTCATGGCGCGGTCACTCACCACTATACGGGGGGGGGGGGGGGGGGGGGGCGTTTGGTCAGGAACGCTGGCCAGTCTGGTGGGGGGTTTTGGGGGGGCAGAAGGTAATGCTGTGGTCACTCTTTGTGCTGGTCAGCCTGCATGTGGCATATGATCGCGGGGAGGAAGGCAGCGTGCCGTGAAAATACCCAATCTCCTCTCCCATTTGTGTGTTTAGATTGGGCTGTGAAATGACCACAGGCTGACAGTAGTATTTGTAGTAGTGGCCTGGTCGACCCGGCGGAGAAGAATAACATGCTGTCTATGTCTCGCTCTTTCTGGCCAAATAAATGATGTCACCGCCACCGCTCCTATGTCTCGTCAATACGATGCTTGTCCCGGGATGAGTATTCCATCTTCTGGAGTCAAGAAAGGCAGCTTCTAGTATATATTGTTCTACTGTTTTTTGGGGGTTTTCAAGAGTTTCAGATAAAATGCTAATATAATGATAATAATAATGTACTAGAAGCCTTACTTACTTTAAAGGCTCAACCACTTTAAATGTTGTTTGACACATTGACATTATACAATATGCTGTGCACAATGAACTATGAGAGACACAGATCTAGTCCAAAAGTTAATCAGTGACACCAAGAATAAACACTATAGGCCTACTACAGCCTAGACACTTTGTTCTATAGTCTACTGTATACCGGTACATTGTACCTGACATTTCTGCATAAACACTGTATAATATTGATTGAATGCACTATCCAGGCTAATATGCTAGGAGTGCGATGATGAGTTAGAGTAGACAATACAGTACGTAACTACACCACTTTCACCATTGTATTTGAAGCTGTGTTCGTAAGTTGTTTAAGTTACTTGGTATGTTGTCGTCTCGCTCCATCGGTGGCTCTGGTGGCGTGTTGGGCTCCAGTACAACAGCACTCTGGTGCTGGCAGAGTAAAGAGCGGGTACACAGGACACCTGTCTGATGGCCAGCCATCCTCACCTGACACTCCCTGCGCCAACTGGACTGGAAAACACAAGCCTGATTTATATTTCATTGCACAAATGGTGTACATCTACGAGCCCCACAAGCTTGTAGATATGTTTTTTTTTCCCGGCGTGACAAAGTATAAATTATGCTAAGACCGAGCTGCAGATTTTGTTTGAATCTTCGGTCAAAGGTTGTGTTCATTTCTTAGCAATACAAAATATGGATGCAGCCATAGATGTACCATTTGTTACTGAAGCTGTTGGTGTCTTAAATTCACCTTTTCATATATAGACATACAGGTACTCAGTAGTGGAAAGTAACTTAGTACATGTACTCAAGTACTGTACTTAAGTACAATTTTGAGGTTTTTGTACTTTACTTGAGTATTTCCAATTTCCAATACTTTTACTTCCACTCCACTACAATTTTTTGAAAACTTTAGTTACTAGGTACTTTGTAGATTTTGATTATTATTACAAAACATACATTAACTACTTCAGACCTATATACATTTCAGCCATTTGAAAATAGCCGATCTACAACATTGTGAGCTTGTAGTTCTGCTATTTTCAAAAGATTTGTATACATTTGAAAACTTGAAATGGAACATTCTGCATAATGAGTACTTTTACAGTACTCGTGGTACTTTAAGTATATTTTGATGCCAATACTTTTGTACTTTTACTCAAGCGCATTTTGAATTCAGGACTTTTACTTGTTACAGAGTATTTTTATATTGCAGTATTGATACTTTTACTTAAGTAATAAACCACTGATAGACACACAGGTACTTGAAGTATTACAGGCTAACTGTAGATATAGGGCGGTGAAGAACATGCCCAGACCCCATTAGTCCTAGCGTCCTAGCAGAAGGCCATTTTGACCATGAAGAGGCTCTTCTCAGTTGAAAAGAAAAGCATAATACTGTGGGGATGTTTTTCATTGCAGTCATCTGTTTTTTCTAGACTTTGTTTGCACCGTGCATGACTGCCCGTTACTGTCACGGCTGTGTTCCAAAGCCCCGTTTATGACTGTATTTACACAAATTATCTCACTGAGGTCATATTGTATTTCAGCGCTTTCGGCAAGTTAGGCTAACTTAAGTGATTGAACTACCGGTGAGTAAAGAGAAATAAATACATGAATACAAGTTTTATTCTGTATCTACGTAAAGCATATCTGGGTTAATCTCATAATTAGCCAGGAAGAATTGTTCACACACAAACTGCTTTAGATTGCTTGTGCAGAAGTGGACTGTAGGCCTAAATCATATATAGTACTTCAGACCTATTGCCATGTATCCCTTAACCCACTAAGACCCTACAAATGCCTTCTAAATCAGTAGTTCTCACACTTTTTCAAAATGTTCAAAAAAGCTTGTACTGTACATCTGCTATTTTTGAATAGCCAACGCAAAAAAAATCTAAAATGACACGGATGCTTTCCTGGTTTTAATGGGTTAAAGTGGTAAAATATGATACAGATACACCAAAATAAAAGGTAAATGATAAAAGGCTTCTATTTGGTACAATACGTTTCGACTACTTACAATCTAGACCGAAGGAAGGGCGGGAATGTTACACAGTTAAAGAAAAGGGGGGAAAAGTGCTAATTTAACTCTGAGAGTGTTGAACCAAAATGGGCCCTTTACGACTCCAGTGATCTTCCTCTACGGCCCGCAAATTTGATTTAAGTTCACAACAGCCTCTGCATTGTCTACCCTATAGGTTTTGTACAGGCAATCGGTTGATGCTGTTAACTTTTTAACATTTTGATTTGGACGAGACCTATTTTCTCTTACAAAAGACTGCCTTTCCCACTGATCCAGCCTATAGAGATACCGTATTCAGTGTCCCATACATCATCCATTGATGTTATTTAGCGTGTCCCGTGGTTTACATGTGCTCAATTCTGGCATTCCGTGCCCATTACACATACAGCACACTATAGCACACACGCACACACACACACACACACACACACACACACACACACACACACACACACACACACACACACACACACACACACACACACACACACACACACACACACACACACACACACACACAGTAAGCCTGATATTGCATGCTTCATGTTGATCCCATTCAACAGTCGGTTGGTTGGTTGGGGGGGACATCTGTTGCACTAATGCCCCACAGGGCAAACAATATGTTTTGAATTAAGATTTGACCTGGCAATAAGCCCTATCTCATTTATAAATCATAGCTAAATATGCTTTGTAAGTAGATAAGTTCATCTGGAGTCTGCCCCGAGAGCAAGGGGTGGGGGGGGACAGATACATTATAATCCCACATACATAATCCAATGATTCTTACAAGCTGTTTTGTGTTGTTAAATACTGCGAGGAATTTATGTTGATTTAATATTGTTCTAATCCTTTAAAACTGTCAGTCGCTGTCTAGTCGCTGGGGTGACTGCTTTATTGTTTGCTCTCTACTGTATACAGTATTTATCATGACACGCCGTGTGCTTAAAAACCCAACAAACCTTCTTCAAGCTCGGCATTGAACAGATAATTTAGTATTTATTGGGGCAGTATTTATCCTTTTTTAACGTGGATTTTGAGTTCAAGTACGTATTGAATTAATATATTCATAAATAACAACATTCTGCAGTTATTACATAATTGTTTAACTGTTTGTAAAAGCACTCGCTGTGGTGGCTGCCTCCTCTTCTCAATGTGATGATGCTTCGTTGGTTTCCTCTGGCTGAGAGATTCCACTTGGAGCTGCTTGTTTATTGGGGTTGTTTTGACCCAGACACTGCAACGGTGCCGTCTCACTGCAAAGCAGGGTTCAGAATGATGGCATGGATGGATTCTTCTTTCTGAAAATCTGAACGTCAGGACATTTTTTTTTTACTTCTTGAAAAGCACAGGCTGCATGCGTCTTGAGTATCACTGTAAAATGAAGCCGAGGCAGCATTTGCATTTTTCTTCAGTTAAAACAGTTATTTAATATTACAAAAATTGTGTTTGCTTTTTGGAAAATGGAACTTCGTGTTATTTATTTATAATTGTTTTTCAAAATTGGCATTTTTAAAATTTTCAGGAGCAACATTTCTGTAGCAGAACAAGTGTGTTGTTTACCACGTGAAACCTAGCAAGCCCATTCTGGTTGTGTCATTTTGGGTGAACAAACAGTCTGTGATAATAGCTAATCTACTAGCTCACAATCCGCAATGTATTGTGAGCGTGTAGATCGGCTATTTTCTGCAAAGAGATTTGGTGTAGAGGGAAAACGGAGGGGGCTATTGATAGATCCCCGGTCAACGAAATATATATGGTTTAATTTATGTTTTTTGGGGAAATGGAACTTTTAAGGTTTTCCAGAATTGTCATTTCCCAATATTTCCCAAACTTTCAGCAGGTAAATAAAAGTATCACAGATAACAAACGGCAGAGGGGATACATGTTGAGTTCATAGTTCAGACAGTGGTATAAACTAACTAAGCACATTTACTCAAGTACTGTACTTCAGTACAATTTTGAGGTATTGTTTTACTTAACTGGAGTATTTCCAGTTTTCAGTACTTTTACTAATACTCCACTACATCTCAGAGGCAAATATTGTACTTTTACTCCACTGCAATTATTTGATAACTTTAGTTACTACGTAGTTACTTAGTAGATTTTCATTATTTTTACAAAACATGCATTAACCACTTCAGCCCTATATACATTTCGGCCATTTGAAAATAGACGATCTGTGAGCTTGATTTTCAAAAGATTTTCATACAATTTATACATTTGAAAACTTGTGAAATGGGAGATTCTGCATAATTAGCACCCTCTACTTTTGGTACTTCAAGTATATTTTTATACCAATACTTTTGTACTTTTTTTTTTTTTTGTCAATTTTGAATTCCGGACTTTTACTTGTATTTCTACATTGAAGTATTGATACTTAGACTTAAGCCACCATGCTGTCATTGTGTGTCACATGAATAAATAAGCACCTACATTTTTTTCCCTTATTGCTCATATGACTTTTTTATTTCCAGTTAGTGATAGTTAATTAATTATTGTGTGAGGTTGATGTCATTTCAAAAGTGTATTCTTCACATTTTCTGTATGTGAGAGAGAGCGCGTGAGCTTGTGTGTGTGTGAGAGCGTTTGAGCTTGTGTGTGTGTGTGTGTGAGCGTGTCGTGTCGTGTGTGTGTGAGTGTGTGTGTGTGTGTGTGTGTGAGCGTGTCGTGAGCGTGTGTGTGTGAGCGTGTGAGCTCTGTAACCCCGGTGAAGAGTTTAAACCAACTGTTTGTACATGATCCAATTAATCCAACAGGTGGTCCTCTGAGAATTTCTGTCCTAATACCTGTAGGTATTTACTGTCATTACTGAGTACAAATAATGTGAGTAGTCATAAAGATTAGCCTTATATTATTAGCCCACAGTTATTTTTAATTCAGTTTATACTAAGTGGATTCTGATTCCCTCCTCCCCCCTCCCCATGCACAGAAGATCGCACCACTGTCCTCCTGCCTCGCATCTCCAATATTATTAGCCTACAGTAGCTATGAGTTCAGCCGGTGCAAATCTGTTAATGCATAAGACCATAAGAAGCTGCTTATGTCTCCCAAGCCCAGGTCAGGGCGAAGACACATCAGATTAATATTTGATCATGCAGAAGCTCGGGCCCTTAATCAGATTGGCCTTACTCCCTCGGTGCCGACTCTGCCGAGTGCTCCGCGAAGCAATTATCATAATTGTTGCGTTGAAACACGGCTGCTTTTTAGTCTTTTTATCGGCCGCTGGGATGTACAGTATGTACAGTAAGCGTCTGCCGTGCCGTGTCAGAAGAAGGCCATTCCAGTACCAAACCCACTTAGCACAGGATGGATAGTTAGGTCCTGCACCTCACGGAATGGAAGGGGAGGGAGCTTGCACTGTATAGGAGAAGGGAAGGGGCAGGGGTGGAAAGTAAGTACATGTACTCAAGTACTTTACTTTAAGTAAACGTGTGTGGTATTTTATTTTTACTTTACTGGAGTATTTCAAATTTTCAATACTTTAACTTTTCTACTCCCCCACATCTCGGAGGCAAATATTGTCATTTTTACTCCACTACAATTATTTGCAAACTTTAGTTACTTTGTGGATTTTGATTATTATTACAAAACATGCATTAGCCTTCACTTTAGCCTTATACCGTATATACTTTTGCAAATTTGAAAATAGCAGATCTACAAGCTTGCAGGGCGTCGCGATGCGAGCTTGTAGATCTGCTGTTTTCAAAAGATTTTTATACATTCTGCATAATGAGTGCTTTTACTTTGGGTACCTCAAGTATATTTTGATGCCAATACTTTTGTACTTTTACTTATTTTACGTATTTCTAGATTGTGGTATTGATACTTTAACTCAGTGGTGTAAAGTAACTAAGTACATTTACTCAAGTACTGTACTTAAGTACACTTTTAAGGAATTTTTACTTTACTGGAGTATTTCCTATTTTCTGTACTTTTACTCTACTCCACTGCATCTCAGAGGCAAATATAATACTTTTACTCCACAATACAATTATTTATAAACTTTATTACTAGTTACTTTTAAGATATATATTATAAAACATACATTAACCACTTTAGTCCTATTTTGTACATAGGCTATTTGAAAATAGTAGATCTACAAGCTCACAATGCGTGGCGATGCGACACGTTGTGAGCTTCTACTGTAGATCTGCTATTTTCAAACATTTTAGCACTTTTACATTTGGTACTTTAAGTCCATTTTGATGCCAATACTTTTGTACTTTTACTCAAGCAAATTTTGAATTCTGGACTGTTACTGAAGTCAAGAATTTGAGTACTTTTTTCCGCCACTGCTTTTACTTAAGTAAAAAATGTCAGTACTTTTTTCCACCTTTGGGAAGGAAGAGGAGAGGAGGGGAGGCCCGTGACTTAAACTGCGCTGGGTCAAGCCCACAGCCAGACAGACAGCAGTATGGACCCATGGGCACTGCGTTCAACTTCACAGCCACCTGGAAGTCCTCAGTCAGGACGTCATGCATGGTCTCTTCCTCCTCCAGACCCTGTCATAATCCCCCTCTCAGCCACACGGTCACCATGAACCACCGGCTGATAAAAGGGAGATCAAAGCGGTCCGTCACTGCATGGGAAAATGACTATTAGGGACTCTGAGTGTCTCTATTAAAATGCACAGCTTATAGATTTTCTCCCGGCCACCAGAGACGACCGTCTCTCTCTGCACACTTCATCTTGCTCCCAGTCCTCTTGCTCGCTCGCTCTCTCTGTCTGTGACTCTGTCTGTGTCCCTTTCTCTCTCTGACACACTCTCTCTCTCTCTCTCTCTCTCTCTCTCTCTCTCTCTCTCTCTCTCTCTCTCTCTCTCTCTCTCTCTCTCTCTCTCATTCTGTGATCCACATGACCAATGAACATATCCTGTATTCAAAGATATGCTCAAAGATATGCTGAAAGATTTGCAAAAACGTTCAAAAAGGAACCCAAAAAATATCAGATCTACAAGCTCATAGCGTGGCACTCGCGCTATGAGCTTGTAGATCTGATATTTTTTGAATAGCCAAAGTATAAAATAATGGTTAAAGTGGTTACACAGATGTGTTCCTGCTTTTAACATATCCATCCTCCAAGTATTTCTATTCTATTGAAAATATGAGTCATTACATTTTTGCAAAACTATACTACAGTCGTACGGTGTGACTTTAACACTTGACAAAACCATGGGACAAACACATTGCTTATTATGGATAGAATATCATTTATCATGTAAAAGCATTTAAACTCTCATTAAGATGTTTTCATTTGCACCACATCGAAAGCTCACCTATCACTCACTCACAGCCCTGTCTCAATAAGTATTTGCAAATACCTTTTACTGTACGCATTTACTGGGCTAATGTGTACTATGTCCAGTACAGTACCTGAATATTCAAGTCAAACAATCACTTGACATAATTATTTGAAAGACTGTTCTCATGTTAGATGAACAATGTACCCCATTTGCTTTATCTGGATTGTCCTGATTTGATAAATTACAATCATCCAGCACTCCAACCAGATTAAAACAAATGCCAGGAATAATTTGCTATAAGTGCTATTTAACCCTGCAGGCTGACACTGGCTGAGATCCCACAGTCCACTGAACCCAACGGGGTGGGGTTTCCATCTCACACCCCTGAGTAATATGATGTTAGCAAAACGGCCGCTGTGTGAATAGCGTCTGTCGGATGGAAACATCAAAAATAGCAGATCTACAAGATCATAGCGCGGCACTCGGTGCCGTGCTATGATCTTGTAGATCTGCTATTTTTGAAAAATCTTGAAAATGTGTGCAAATCTTTGAATATATATACTTTTTAAAGCGAACATTTTTAACTCAAATCTTTGCTTCTGGGGGGTCCCTGGAACAAAACATTTGGAGAAGGGTGTCCGCGGCCAAATACATATAATTCTGGGGGTCCTTGACATGGAAAAGTCAGAGCACCACTGATATAGCAACATACTGTTAGGATTTAGAAAACAGTTTTAGATACATATGTTGCCGTGGACCCCCATGGTGCCGCGCTAAGAGCTTGTATATCTGCTATTTTTGAATAGCCAAAGAAATCTTAAAATGACACGGATGCCTTCACGATTTGAATGGGTTAAAGTTGAGCTTGAGCCCAGCGACACAGTGACTTCACCATGAGTCAGGTCTTTGTCAGACTAATGCTCCTTCATCATCTGGTCCATACACAGACCAGGGGGTCCAGAGAACAAGAGAGCGGTACTGGTAGGTCATTTGGCTGCCCCCCCCCCCCCATCTCAAACATATTTTCTGCCAGGGAGTTTAAAAAAAATAGCAGACCTACAAGCTCTCTGTGCTGTGGTATGAGCTTGTAGATCTGCTGTTTTTGAATAGCCAAAGTATAAAATAATGGTTAAAGTGGTTAAGATGATTGAGACGCTATGTTAAACCAATTTAGCCGGGGACCCCCTGGTACCCCCCTCCCCCCAAGGACCCCTGGGGGGATCCCCGGACCCCACTTTGAGAACCAACGCTGTAGGTTAGAAGGCATTGCAACACATTGGTTTGTTGATTTCCTGTAAGCCATAATCAACCAGAAGTATGTCCATGTTCGTCTATGGCTCTGCCAAAGAGGGATGCCTTGAGAATGCACGCATGCACGCGCTGTCTTTGTCTTAGACCAAGTAACTGATGACAGGCAAGTGTGAATAAGAAAGAAGGATATTTCAAATGAGCTTTTTTGATTATTATGTATTGTTATTTCATGTATTGTATGAATAATGAAACGGTGAGACTTATGCGGTTTTGTTTCATTCTAAACAACCAAAACTTTTGTACCAAACCGAGAAGAACTGAAATTAATATTTATATGGAGATACCTTAACTAACTGATTTGTCAGACAGAAATTAAATCATGGCACTTAAAAAAAAAGTCCTTGGCTGAAAAAAATGTAAAAAAAAATATTACAGTAAATGAATGAAGAGGAAGAGGAATGCCTTGAGCATATCGGTATCACAATGAAAACACCTTTTTCAAGGTCATTTAAAAAAAACTATATATATATATATATATATATATTAATGTTGTTTTATCATTCAAATATTTGTGTTTTGCCAATTATTTGGGGGGCTCACTTGCAATACCCTCACGGCCCCACCAGTGGGCCCCAGCCCACAGGTTGAAAATTGCTGTTGTAAACTACCTTTTGCCTTTCTTTGACATTATTACACATCTTACCTGGTTATACTCTTGGGGCAATAATACTTTACTAATAAACTGTAACATTACTCAGACAAACTGCAGACAACGTTTAAATGAAACCCACGTCAAAACTCTTTTTTGCCCGCTCTCTGCTGTGTCACTTTGAATCGTTCTCCGGCGAACAAGTTGTCAAGCCGACCGGTTTGTCATAAGCATGTCGTTAAAACAAATGAGCCGAGGGACCGGTGCTGTCTGTATGAAAGTCATCTATCCCGCTGGAGGCATGGCGCGCCTCGAGGAAACACTCGGAGAGACAGATCCCCATTAATCAGCTCCGACTGGCTGGAAATTGCATCTTTGTAATGAGTATTAGGTGTGCATCTACATGAATTAAAGCTGAATGAGGCTCTGATTGATCACCTCGTTCCCAAATGACGCTCCCTCCGTGATCATTATTGTTTAAAAGTGACTAAATCATATCGGGATGATTAAAAACCCCCCCACTGGCTCTGAAGGGGAGAAAAAGATAAAGTCAAGAAACAGTGTTGGTGAAATTGTGTTTTTTTTTTCTCCCCTTCACATTGTCTCATGGATGAGCTGCATTATGTCCATAAAATGGCTGCTGACAATTTTAAGTTTCAATAGTGACTGTCTTGGGGGCTGGAGTTGTATTGAAATCGCTTTAATCCATTCAATCCGGAAACGCATCTAAACAAATGTGAAAAAAAACATGTTTCTATATCAGTGGTTCTCAAACTTTTTCATGTCAAGGACAAAGGACAAAATTATGTATTTGGCTGCGGACCCCCATCTGAAAATAGTGTGTTCCAGGGACCCCCAGATGCAAAGATTTGAGTAAAGAAATGTTGCCTTTAAAAATACATTTAATCATAGATTTGCAAAAAATATGTTTTTTTTCCCAAAAATAGCAGCTACAAGCTCTGGTGCCGCGCTATGAGCTTGTAGATCTGCTATTTTTGAATAGTTAAAGTATAAAATAATCTAAAATGACACAGATGCGTTCCCCGATTGAATGGGTTAAGTAACAAGTGCGGTAAAAATATTGATAATTGTCAAGGGGACGTTTGTGTAGAGTGTGGTTCTACAAACATTATCATGTCAAGGACCCCCAAATTGATGTGTATTTTAAAAAAGATTTTGTGCCTGGGTCCCCCATAAGAGAAGATTTTGTGTCCTTAAAGATTTCTTAAATCATTCATCCTATCTTTCAAAATGCTTCAAACATAGATCTACAAGCTCACAAGGCCTCGCGTTGTGTTTGAATTAGCTGAAGTATACAAATATGGTTGAAGTGGCTAAACTGTTCCTCATTGTACTGGGGACCCCCTGGAACACACTCAAGGACCCCTGGGGGTCCCCAGACCCCACTTTGAGAACCACTGGAGTACTAGAGGACAGGTTGACAATTTAAAATGGTGTTGTGGTATATATAATGGCACACATTGTACAAGAACAACCGCAGATACAATGCAGAGGGACAGTGCAAGACATTCAGTATAAGTACGCTCTCGTCGACAGTACAGTATCAACCCATAGAACCTTTACCTTTCACCACAGCCTGAGAATAAAGACCATTTTAAGTCCGTAGGACACTCGTAGAACAAGAAAGCTGTGTTATTTCAGCAAACATTCTCAACACACTACCTGTGTGGGCTACAGTCTGTTATTCCAGGTGATTTGTTACGTCGCTCTCCAGTAAAATGTGCCATCCATGCCAGTTAATGAGCCCTTTACTGGGCAAACTGAAAGGTGTGAGCTCTGTGCCATAGCTAGCCGTTTATAGGGCTGTCACCATTATGACATTTCACTTGGCGATACATTTTCACACGAATAATTGCGATTACCGATTTAATTTTGTGGCTTTTAGGTCTTGTAAACAACAGTTGCACGGGGCAAACACAAAGAAATGACTGACAATGACCGATATCAATAATCAAAACGACTAAAATCTATAACGCCTCGTAGTATGGCCAAAATGCGCCATATTTCATATTTTATACTCAAAATCTGTTACAAAATAGTGGAAATAGCCGATCTACAAGCTCACAACGTGTCGCATCGCGACGCATTATGAGCTTGTAGATGCTATTTCCACTATTTCTGAAAATATTTCAAAAATTCATAATTGCGATGATCTCAAATAATTGCGATTAGGCAAACATGTAATAATTGTCACAGCCTAGCTGGTTATTGCTGCTGTATATTTGACACACATTTCAGTGCATCATTTCTCAACAAAACTGGCCTCGCCAGTTTTGGATCATGACTTCAGTGTCAAAATGAAATTTGTGTTATAATGTCTAACCAGTTGAGAACCTCTGTACTGTACACACACATCAGGTTCACATGGCATGCATTCACTAACAAATCAGTGCTGTCACGCACTCAGAAACCTTAAGTATCTCTATGTAGTTTTTTCATAAATGTTATACTTTGTCATATGAAGTTGGAGAAATCTACAAACTCACAAGTTCATTGTTACTGATTGTGAGCTCCTATAAATGTGCAATTTTAGCATTTTATTAGAATTTTAAAACAAATTTGATTTTGAAAACATTTGCCTTCAATGACATGCCCAAAATAGGGACGCCATATTGGAAGTGCTGTCTGTCTGTGGGTTTTATACACATTTAACCAATGAAAAGACTGACTAAATGAGTAAAATAGTAAAATGACTAAATAATAACTACATTGGATCCATTGGAATGCAGGTTCTTTTTTCCCCCATTTCCTGAAAAGTAACCGTTTTGAACATAAACAAGGTTTCTACCCGACAGCGACGATGGTGTCCTGACGTCGGGGTCAACACAAAAAAATCCACGTTCTAATGTGAAACCTGTAGAGAAGCTCCGTTTTTAGTGCGTTGAAAACGGTACAACATTTAACAGCTCCACACACACCAGGTTCAGAAGATGCCCACACAAATAACGGGGAGGGTTTTTCTTGAAGAACCCATGCAAGCCACATGAAAAATGTGTGAGGGTAAACGGAGTGCACGGACAGCGTTTGAAGTCGGAGCCAAAAACACCCAGGTGTTTTTATAGACAGTGAGGCATTTATGTGGTCTAAACTATATGTCTGGAGTCGCCTACAACTAAAAAGCGCTGCACATCCCTGCCAAGTATTTGCTTACTTCATAAAAAAGTACGTTCAAATGTTGGGGTTGCTGATTTGCTGCACTTTGAATCCGATCCATAAAACCACCATGTCCACACAGGCGGGCAGTTGACTTGCATTAAAATGAAGGACGCCTGCAAATATCCAACAACTGGTCAAGATATTCAAGACCCTCCGTAAATTCCAGATATTCACACAGGCAGCCAACTGTAAAAGAGTTAAGATGTTCTAAACCAAGAAGAAAAAAAAACACTTGAAAAGGAAATGGTTTATCAGAAAACCTGCAATTGCTGTGTGGGACTAAATTGATAGTGTAATTTTCCAGGACAGAGTTTGGCACATGTTGGGAGAAATAACAGCTTGTTTTTTTCCTCGAAAAGGTCCAACTTCACAGCGAGCGGAAGACTCGTCACCGTCTATCTCGACATATTTACTGTACCTGGACACACTAATGTTCTGCTGTAATTTCTTTCTGGTAATTATTCTGCCAAGCACCCTGTTGGGGTAATTATACTAAAAACACCCTCATTAGCAGCATCAAGATGTAAAGCCGTCCCCCCAAAGCCTCTGGAACCTTCCTCCCCTCACCTTTTGGTAAGAAAGCAACGTATTTGGTTATTTCCGCCAGGCACGTTCAACACATCTTTATCTCATCGCTATCTTGTAATAGCGACCACCGTCATCTTTGTTCTTCACAGTGGGGTCACCTTTCTTTTGTTGCTATTTATTTACTCAATTAGCTAAGTAACCATTGATAACCAGCAAACGTTCGCCGAAGACCGCAGATCTACAAGTGTTGAACCTAGTATAGATGCCTTTTGTCAGTTGGAAAAGTTGCAGCTTTTTGACCATCAGCTACCCTTAAAAATGACTTGTTTGTAAATTAAACTAATGGGTACCATGAGTTGAAAGCTATAGCTCACTAGATTCCAGTATGAGGATGGAATGCTAATATTAACAAGCTATTGTCCAAATTCCACAGCCCAATACACAGAATCATTTACAGTTATAAAAGGTGCTGAAAGAGTATATTTGAATATCCAAGCTTTGACGCTCACGTTTTTCTTCATGTAGAAAGGTTGTTCTGCACTTTGTAAAGAGGAGTTGTCTGAATATTTTTTTCCCTGACCATTTAGAAAAGGGCCATAAAGAATGACTATTGAAGATACAGTGGGGATTTTTTTGCTCAGTGCATATAAAATAGACCACTCACCATAATAAACCAGCTGAGAAATTAGTATAGTCCCAAGCCCTGCATTGTCTGGCAATTTGCTCTCCTTAAATTATTCAGTGGTGAGCCTTTTTTTTTTTTTATGTCAGCAACTGTGTGTTTTCCAGTGACAAAGCTGGCCAGGCCTAATAGTTTCACTGCGTCTGCCGTTTTATGACTGACATAGCAATAAGCAGATTGTCCAGATATTTATGCCATCTGCAGCTAGGAGAGATAATTAAAGTATATAAATTAATCAAGTGCAATTAATTAGAGGCTTTATGTTCACAGCGCAGTACATCTTTGCATGTATAATTTATATTTATTGATTTGTTTGGTTTCATTAGCCTATAAGATAACAGTGGAAATGCATTAGAGAGGAAAATGCTCAATTAGCATGCGGCAGGGGCTGCCGGTAATTGATAGATCAGCGCGCGCTCTCTGCAGATATAAAGCTGTGTAAACTGTCATAAGCAGTTACAATCGATGACTGATATTTCGCGCCATATCTCCCTTGGTTGATTAATGATGTTTTTGAAAGCGCCCCCCCCCCCACACTTAATGGGAACCTGATAGGCATGCAGAATTTACTGTTTAATCAGGGGGGGGAATTTATTGCAGGGTCCCGGACGGTAGCCTGTGTGTGTGTACTTGTTGGTGGAAATGTATGATTGGTCTCTATAAGTGCTATGCTGATGTTATTTGCTCCCGTCAGCAACCAATATGCCTGAGCATTAAGAGCTTTGTGCTTCCCAGCTGATTTTTTCATTGACTGCACTGCCATCGTTCATCACTGGCCAGTTTCCCCTCCTTTCCCTCTCCAGAGCCAGGGGGGGGGGGGTAAGCAGCCGCTAGATAGTCAATAGTGTGCTGAGCCAATGTTATCACAGCATTCCTATGTTTCCTGCAGTGCTATAACTGTAAACGGCTTTCAGAACACAAGACAAAAAGTTACTTACTGTAGTACAATCTCTCCTTAGCCATGAGGCCCCATGGCATCGCTCGCTGAGAAACCAGTCTTAACATGATGCAAAGATTCATTAAGAGAACAATTATTTGAAAGATCCCAAGCACTTAATGAATGTCACTAATGCTACAGTGTGTTCTGGGATGCCTGAATGTTGCTGAAGCTAATGGAGATAAAGCATTGTGGGCCTAGTCTCTCCTCCAGACAATCAGAGATCTCCGCCTACCGATAACGTCTGGTGACATACTGTGTAAGTTCCATGTTTCAATGCGGTTTAAATCACTGTGAATTAATAGCACGTATAAGTATGTTCGCGGCCGCTCTCGTCACTGTTAAAGCCCATACAGTATATGGCATAGACTTGAATCCTGCTTGAGATCCAACGCAGTGAAAAATTCTGTTGACGCCATTTCCTTTCAAAGGTACATTATCGTTGACTTTTAAGGCAGTTGAAAGCTACAATTGATTTGAAACGCTTAGTCGAAAGACTGTTCTACTAATTCAATTCAAACATCTGTGACTTATTTAACGAGAATAAGACACATCAGCCAGAGAAGCATATCATTTGAAGGTGGGTTTATCACCTGAAAGTTTGGATATTTTTTAAAATCACAAAATCTGGCAATGATTCCAAAATCAAATATACAGCGCTGTGACTTTTTTAAATGGTTGCCGTTAATATGAAGTGTACCATGAGTCATAGTCAATGGGCTAAACATGCCAGAGCACTGGTATGGTGCTTTAAGCACTCACTCTAATGTAAATAGCATGGGTGATAGTTGCATCAGATCAGATGTATGTGTTAAATGCTATATGTTTCAGAGTGCAGTGTTTATTTATGCCCAGAGGATGCCACCTGGACAATCTCTGGGTAGGATAGCTTACAGCACAAGCACCGTGGTAAATAGAAAAGGTGGATGAGCTACAGACTCCTGTTTTTGATCATCATAAGGCTAACAACTATTTATGCAAAGAGTTATGGTCTGTCTGTCTGTCTGTTATTGTTAATCATTCACTACAGTACATCTATCTACCCGAGCAATAGATTACCAGTAAAACACATACTGTACAGTAACAGTTCCACGGAAATAAAGATTTTGTATAATGTCTCCTCACTGAGGAGAACCTTTTCAAACGGCTTCTCTCTACGACTTCACTGGCTATTCGTTGCTACTTTGTCATTCATATCCCTCCACTATAGTTAACTCAAACCACCTAATGGAAACTGAATCATGTGGATTGGTACTGCCAGCTATATACTATCTGGTGCGGTTGACATATTTTGAAGGTGTTGTCACTGCATGTTGCGTCAATGATAATTCATGTGGCTACAGCAATAGAATTACAGTAAATAGGATGTAGGTTTATGGGCACCACATGTTCACTAGGGAGCAGCTCCTGTTTTGTTTCTGCTCTTAGCGAGGACGATGACTTTCCTTAAATCTGCACTGGTGTTGGTGGTATACGCTGATGCTTGCTATTATAACCACAAACTATAGCGTTTTTATTCTGGGCAGGCCATAATAGGCAAACATTCGGCAAAAATAGGCGAATATTCAGCTCACAGCTTGTAGATCTGCTATTTTGGGCAAAGATTTGGTGTAGTGGGGAAAAAAATGAGGGGGCCAAGTACAGAACCCTGGGGGACCCCGGTCAACAAAGTATCTAGGTTTTAAATGGTGAATCCATCTATGTCAATTCAGGAAGCAGGTGTGTAGTGTTAAAACAATATGGAGGAGGTAGCCACATTTAGCATTTTGCCTTACTTGTTTTATCGGCTGACTATAAATGCTGTTTGGTTTTTTTAGATCTTTTTTGGGGGCTTTTCTGCCTTTATTGATATAGTAGAGAATGACAGGAAACAGGGGGAGAGAGAGACAAGGGGTGACACGCAGCAAATGTTGGTAACGGGGCGCAAACCCGCGACACGCCGTCATGCATCAGAGCGTATGTGGTATGCGCCTGGACCGCTAGGCCAGTGGGCGTCCTCCAAATGCTGTTTTGATGATTTTATTTTCTCTTATTTGTATTAATCTCTTGCTGACGTTGGCTGTTTTAACATGTCTGTAAAGCACTTTGTAACTATGTTTGGAAAAGCGTGTTACAAATAAAATGTATGAATTAATTCATGTTGGAGGTGATGACTGTTGTATCTTACACGACCATTGCAGGATCACCAGTATTGCATTATGAGCACCTCTGCTCTGCTGCCTGCAGTCTGGAAACGGAAGCGTTTCCTACCTGCTGCACTGTGTTGTAACGCTTGCTGTGATTTAGAGCATCAGCCTAAAGCCCTGAGCAAATGTAATGTTATTTGAGCTCTGTCCAGCAGCTGGGTGCCAGACTCACATACAAGCTTTTTGGCCCCTGCGTCTCAGGCAATTTCCTCCAACTATGTCACTGTAAATGCTCACAGAGACACTCCCTCCCCCCCAAAACACTCACACACGCTCGCTCACTCACTCACTCATGTGTGCGAGCGAGCGAGTGCACGCACGCGCACGCACGCACGCACGCACGCACGCACGCACGCACGCACGCACACACACACACACACACACACACACACACACACACACAGAGCCTTCTGGTGATGTACTCAAATGTTGTGATCCTATAGGCTACACCTGCTGGTCTCCTGCTTTGGTTTTCCGGTCCTCGGGGCAGATGTCCCAGTGTTTTGTTGGGCGGTCTCTTTGACTTTGGTATACCTTTTGCTTTTCACTTAACCCATTCAATCCAGGCAAGCGCATCTACAAATGTCTACTAGATCCTAACTGGTTTCTGAAAAACGTATGTTATATCAGTGGTGCTCAAACTTTTTCATGTCAAGGACCACCCAGAATGATATGTATTTGGCCACGGACTCCCATCTCAAAATATGTTGTTCCAGGGACCCCCAGAAGCAAAGATTTTAGTTAAAAATGTTCGCTTAAAAAAAAAAAAGGAGAAAAATATTTGCACAAATTTCCAAATTGTCACACAAGTGACATCCGTGACGTAATGCTTACGTCACAAACGTAACATGCCCATATTTGGAGACCACTTGAATCTGGATTTTCAGGCCGCTTAACCACAAAACAACAGGGAATAGCTTTTTGTTTTTTCACAAACATGAAACTATCAAATCGATCGTCAGAAGCATACAGTTTGAAATTGATCTTTATTGAGTTTATTTACCAATACCAAGTTTGTAACCTTGATTCTTGATATGAAATGTGCCACGATTGGTCTCGTGATGATTGACACTATGAACAGGGGATCTCCTAAAAACGAGTGTTTTTGTTTTTAAGACAAACACAGGAGTTCATCTCTGCAAGCGCAGTGTCAATACAGATTTGTTGTTCACAATGTATCATTATCAGGAAAAAATAGGTTGATAGTGAGTTTACTGCGTCTTTTCCGATTATGCATCAGAGACATGATTTCATCACGTTGCAGTACAGCCATGATTTTGTCAGATCCGGTCCGATCGTATTAGAAACGGTGTCATATTGGCAACTAGGTTTCAGTACACCCAACCCTATACTGTTCACCCCCTTTTCTTTCTTTCTTTTTTTTATTTCTAGGCATTTATATAGCTGATGTCATTTTATCCTGACTGACTTACAGCAGTAAGCTCAAGGACATGTGGTTGTTCATAATGCTTACATTCTAAGCTCTTGGCCATGTTGCGGCCACATTTTTAAGAAACTGACTAATTTTGATTCATTGAGCTGTGTGTACAGTATGAGGGGTGGATGGATTGTCTTACGCATGGTGCCCTTTAAAGCAAGCGATGGGGGGGGGAAAATAGCTAAATTTGGAATAAGAGTAGAGTGGGAAACGGTGAATAATGCAAAGGCAGATCTGTTTGTCCTGAAGTAACAGAAACCCTTTGACCTTCCTCCGTCGCCTTGCGGTCCATCTCTGAAGTCAACGCTAAGATAACAGCTGGAGATGTTTCTGTACATGCTTCTGATGCCTGCGTGTAACCATAGTGAGCTTGGTGGTGGAAGAGTGAGGCAGCCAGGGCCATATTGACCCTTCCTGGACCGCCATGCGCCCCTTAAGCCCCCACAGTGGGGCTATCTGATTTCCTTCCAATAGATCCCCAGAGAGGTGGAGAGCTTCCATTTTTCTTAACTTGTGTGTGTATAAGTAAACTGAGGGACCTGGCTGGGAGGTCAAATCAATCTCTGCTATTTATTACTTGGAAATGTGACACTCCTTCTTAAATGCTCCCGTCCCCGGGTGATTTAGCTCCTCGCGTCTGCGTTATGTCTGCGAGAGGCGTGTGTGTACGCATGCCAGCGAGGTAGGGAGGAAGCACCGGGTGCTTTACGACCCATTGCGCCAAATTGTCCTTTTTCTCCGACTCGTCCCTTGTAAACAAAGATGGGTTAATATGTTCTTTGGAGACAGTTTTATGTAAAGCTTTTAGCCCCGGCGTATGTATCATATTTACTGTAAGTACACGTCAAACCCAAGGGCGGACTAATGCAACGTGAATTATTAAGCACTGTTGCCATGCACGGGTCAATCCTAGAATAGACTGGAATGACTAAATATGATCGGTATCTCATGCCCCGCTTGATACTCGCTGATGATAGCCGCGGAGATTATGTGGTATTGAGTTGTACGTGCGGGGTCTGGGAAAAAACAGGACAGTGACACTATGATTAGCCCCCGAAGGGCGATGCAATCCTATTTCTGTGGGAAGCAGAGAGCTCTGTTTACTGCGTGACAATGTGATATTGTGCGCCTCATGCTGTCTTAATTGGAAACAGTCTCACCCACAAAAGGGGGGGGGGGGGGGGGGGGGGGGGGGGGGGGGGGGGGGGGGGGGGGGGGGGGGCAGGGTGGGAAGGCCCTTGATTTTGTGAGGCAATCTCACCCCCTCCCCTCTCCATCCCCCCTTCCTCTCTGAAGAGCAGCGAAACCCCCCCGAGCACTTCCTTAATCCTCCGGAAGATCACGCTCTCCCCCCCACTAAATATGGTACCTGTGGACAAACAATGGATTTTTCCATAATAAGTTGAAGATTTTCATTATGAGTTGCTAATGGATGGACGGGGCCTTGGCTGGAGCAGACACACAGAGAAGCTTCCTTTTGATCAACAGCATGAGGTTAATCCATGGTAAGAAGTAATGGAGGTTTGCAGAGAGACAGAGAAGGGGGGGTGGGGGGGGGGGGGGGGGGTTGGGGCGGTATTGAGCTGGGTTGAATTTACAGCTGAGAGGGCTCAGTAAAAGGATGATTTTTAGAGCCTCTCGCTGCGTATTGAAGGGAAGACTGTCTGACAAGTCATCAATGAGGCCCTGGCGCTGTACTAAACTAATGAAAGCCGCATTTGATCTTCTCCGAAGAGGTTCAATACCACTCTCGCTATTATTTAAGTCCTCAGCTTCACCCAAACCTGTTTTCAAATCCACAGAAATCATTAAATTGCGCAGTGGAGTAAACTCTAGTTTGTAAGTATCCGAGGAGGAAATATCTAAACTGCCTACAATGTATCCCTGTTGGATGCATTGGTAACACTTATAATAATAACACCTATATGACTATCCCTTATGAATGCTGTAATTAATAGATCATTCACAAACTGTTAGTTAATTTGTTAGTTGCGTATTTGTTAATAATTTAGTTGATTAACTACTTTCAGTACAAGTGAACCCTGCACCTACAACACAGCTGTCCTTCCTTCATGGGAACTATCTAAACACAGATTAATAAATGTATAAGTTTAGTAAATGTATTAAGAGCATGTCAGTAGTTTATAAGTCAAGTTTATTTGACTTATAAACTACCGAAGTAACAGTATCCACGCGGATTAAAAGCCTTTTTAAAGCAGTACTCCCTCCTTTATTTGGATAAAAGACATTTGGGCTCTGTGTTGGAGTTTATAAACAGATGTTGTTATATACTTTTGCTTCTCCACATATACAAGGCTTCACAGGGTGAGTAATTGATAGGAAAAAAAGTCAGTTTGGGGGTGAAGTACTCCTTTAGGGTAGGCGATAGGCGATTTCCCTTTCGTCTGGAAATTATTATCTGGCATTGTCATCTTTTTTTGTTTTAACTTTCGTGGCAGCTAGCAGGTTATTTTTATGGCGTGGCACCTAGAGGGAGAGACATTTAGAAGAGCGTGTATTTGTCTGTATGTCCGTGGCTAATCTCATAAACCACTGGACTGATTAGCGCCAAATTTCTTGGGTTGCCAGATCTGCTTATTTATTATAATTTCCCCGCAACATTCTATTTGAAAATTGCCGATCTACAAGCTCACAACATTGTGAGCTTGTAGATCTGCTATTTTCAAATAGCTGATGTATATGTTAAAGTGCTCATTTGGCCCATAGTCGCTTCTTTTGGGCTGGTTTTCCTAGACCTGGTTGCTTGTTTCTCTCACAGAATCTGGCAACACTGCTCACTTGCTTGACCATGGAAATAAATCCCCATCAATATTGCTAATATTTTACATTTTGTGAATTCATAATCTCAGATCCACCATCCCATTGTCCCTCCATATTTAGACAAGAATGATGGATCATCAACATGACGTCATAAACATACAGGAAGCTAAACCGCCATGAGACCCTGTCTTGGTTCAGTGGCTGTTGGTAGTCATGGCTGTCAGTTCCCACCTGATGGAAGTCCAGACTGCTTCAGACTTTTAGGTCTGTTTTATGTTTCACACCACCAAGTACAGCTCTACATTGTAGACAAAGGCTGACTTGACGTCAATTAATGACCAAACCATGGTGGTGGTGTACAACTTGTAGATCTAATCAGTGTATCGTAGGGTATCGTAAATACCCTACCTTGACAGTATTGGTGTCCAAACTAGATATATTTATTTGCTCCATAGATATTACATGACGTCCCCAAGACGGGCTCAGTGGTACTCCCTCGCCTCTGGAGAAGTCCCAGATACCATGGGCTTGAATCATCTGTGGGTGTTGATATCATAAAATGCTACTGCGTGTGCATCTGCGGTTTGTGCGCCTGCTCACGGCCCATGGAACCAATGGAATGGATCCAATATGTAACCAACATTTCTTACCTCCGGGTGCTTCAAAATGCCACTGAGCAATTTCATTGAAATGAATAGTTGGGGGCGGGGCAATCCGCCCTCTAGTTATATTATACCTCTATGGTTGGGATGCCTACAATCTTTGATGATTTGGACCCCAGGAAGACTAGCTGCCGATCAGGCGGCAGCTAATGGGGATCCATTCCAAACTAGAAAAAGTGCTCCTCGGAGCACAGGTCTCCGCCAGGTCAGGTAGGTTATTGTGGCCTCCTGGTGGCGCTATAATGGGCCAATGTTTAAAGGGTGCCATTTGTTCTTAGGCCTTGCACGGCAATCGGACACTGCATTCATGGTTTGAGGCATTTTGTGTATTTTTTTTTGTTGCTAAATTAGACCTGCTGGTGGCGCTATAACAGGCCAATGTTAAAAGGGTGGCATTTGTTCCTCAACATAGTGTGAATGTGCGTGCAAAGTTTGACCGCAATCGGACGGTGCGTTCATGATTTTGCGGAATTTTGTTCAAAACAAGCCACTACTGCAAACTTTAGATGTCAATCTTAGCCAATGAGGATGGAATATGAAAAATCATGACATCCGTCTAGATCACATGACTATAGAGATCATGTGTACCGATTAGCGTGAAATTTGGATAAAATCGGGTTGAGTTTTACATAAGTCGGCCTCCTGGTGGCGCTATAAAAGGCAAATGTGAAAAATGCAGGGCAAAGGTTTTTCCTTGACCTCTAGGGAGTGCGCATACAAAGTTTTACACAGATCGGTGCAGTTATAGGTAAAAACATGAATCGGCCTGTTATAGCGCCACCATGAGGGTGATTTGAAAATGTTCAAGTGGTATTTCTTCCTCAGCGTAGTGGGAATATGCGTGCAGAATTTCACGGAAATTGCACGCTGTGTTCATGATTTGAGGCATTTTGTTGAAAACGGAGCACTCCTGCAAACTCTGGAAGCCATTTTAGCCAATCAGGATGGAATATGAAAAATCCAACAGACACATTTTGTTTAATGACTATAGAGATACTGTGTACCCATTTGCGAGATGTCTGGACAAAATCTGTAGGAATACTGTCAAAAAATATGTTTTGCACAAATCAGCCTCCTGGTGGCGCTATAACAGGCCCATGTCAAAAACTTGGGGCAGAGGTTCTGAATTGGCATCCAGGGAGTGTTTGTGCGCAGTTTCGCAGCGACCGGGCCAACGGTGCCCGGAGATTAGCTGTTCACAGACAAATGGACACACACACACACGGACACACGGACGGACGGACGGACGGAGGGTAAAACATACTCTCTCGCCATGCCTTTTGGCCTGGCGGAGACAATAAACAAATACATTCTGAACTTCCATCGTATATGTGGAGGGGAAGTCCATATCCACTGAAGCACTCAGCTGTCCGTCAAGCCTTGTTCAGATAACATTCTTAGTTACTTTCCACCACTAAAGAGGGAACAGCTCCTTGACCCTTGTTGACGTCGCTGACACGCGCCCACTGTCCGTCCGTGGACTGCTTCCACAGAGTCACCTGGTCCTCTCCTCCAGAGACTGCCAGGATGTGACCGGTGACGGACCAGCTCACGTGCCACACCACATGGTTGAACTTATGGAGCAGCTTGGCCGTCCAGGAGCTCCCCGTCGGGTCGTCACACGTCCAGATAAACACCCGACCATCCTGCGAGCAGCTGGCGATGGTGCTGCCAGGCAGGCCGATGGACGGAGCCCAGGCCACGTCTCTCACCCAATCGCTGTGAGCCTCCAGCGTCTGTTCTTCCCGCCATTGGCCGTCCTCCCCCTCCTTCCATAGTTTGAGCAGGTTGTCGCAGCCGCCAGAGACGAAGCGCTTGACACGGTTGGGTATCTGTGCCGTCGTCGGCTGAGCGATCAGGCTGCCCGGGACCACCGCCGGTGCCCAGCTCACCGCGTTACAACCGGTCACGTGTGCGCCGCCGATCTTTCTGACGTCCGACAGCCGGTCTCCACAGAACGTGAGCAGGGAAACGCCGCCGTCGGAGCTCCCACAGGCCAGGATCAGACCAATGTCGTGGGGTCCCCAACACACCGAGTTCACCGACGACTCGTGTCCCGTGTATTCGTACATCTTGCCCCACATTCCGTCGTCTCCTTCTTTCCAAACGATGACTTTGCGGTCGTAGGAACAGGATGCCAGGGGGCTGCCGTACGCCGGATGGGACCACGCCACCTGCCACACGGGACCCTCGTGGCCTCGAAGGTCCGCCACCAGAATCTGCCCTCCGTTGCCGACGTTAAAGATCTTCACGGAGTTGTCAGAGGAACAGGTGGCCAGTCTGGTTCCGTAGTAGTCCATCTGAGCGTCGTGGATCATGTCCTCGTGGAGGGTGTCCACCGTGTTGATGACCGAAACCATGATTTGATTGGGAAACACCTTCAATTACGTCAAATGAACACTCCTATTTGGTTCGGACGTGGACAAACATCAAACTGAATTGTCCTTTTGCATGCGTAACCACTTATATACAACACACAGTTGCTAATACACAAAGCTGATTGGTTAGGGTCGGCCAATCAGGGAAGGCTATGCCTGAGCTCCCACCAGAGCCATAAAAGGAGAGTTTTTGAACCGGAAGTTTACAGAATGCACTGGAGTCTATGAAAGTTTGTCACTATTCCGAGTTTACACCTGACCGGCGTTGTTTCTGCCCCCTCATTGACGCAACTCTTAATAGAAGGCTCTGCTCCCTACTCCGACAAATTGAGCGCTATAGGAACGAACCCCAGTCGCGTCTGGAAATCCGTAGAAATCTCTTCAGATGGTCACTGTGTAGGAAAGGTATAATTGTTATTCATACTGAATAGTATTATTTGTTACTAGACGGTTGTCCGTCTGTCTTTGTCCCTTTTATGCCCATAGATATATGGAGAGGCCCAAATATGGGCATATTGGTCAGATCGGTGGTTCTGCACAACTGATCTATGCCTATATGTGGGCATAGTGGTCGGATCGGCAGATTTGGACAAACACTGATCCAACTTTTGATTGTATTGTACTTGAGGTTCAGGCCAGTGTTGCCAGATTCTGTGAGAGAAACAAGCAACCAGCTCTAGGAAAACCAGCCCAAAAGAAGCGACTATGGGCCACATGTGCACTTTAACATATACATCAGCTATTTGACAATAGCAGATATACAAGCTCACAACGTGTCGCGATGCGATGCGTTGTGCAGGGATATTATAATAAGCAGATCTGGCAACCCTGTACGCGGCCTTCACACCTACGTCACACCGCCAATCCAACCAATATGTCTGAGTCATAGTGTTGGGGGCTTTGTCAGAGAGACAGTTGTACTGTGTCCCGTTTGTCTCTATATAAAGATCTCTGTATCTGTCTGTCTACCTGTGTCTCTTTTATGCCCATATACGGAGATCTCTGTATCTGTCTGTCTACTTGTGTCCCTATTATACCCAAATATGGAGATCTCTGTATCTGTCTGTCTACCTTTGTCCCTTTTATGCATAGAGATCCCTGATGTCATTAGTATATGCCCATACCCTGTATATTGGCATGCCCATATATGGGCATATTGGTTGTATCATCGGTTCTGGACAACTGGATATCGATTTATGCCTATATTATGGAATCTGCATATTGCTGCATGGTTACAGTTGATTTCACAACATGTTGTGAGCTTGTATATCAGCTATTTGTGGGCTTAATGCACTGTGCAATGCAAGCCGGCAAGTGACACATTACTTCTGCCTTGGGTGTGAGCTAGTCTTTAGGATTCCATTTTTAGTTTCATAATGAGTATTTTCTCCTTGTCTTCACATTGTCTGGGGAGGCCTCTTGAAATATGGATGCTCCACAACGAATATAGTCTGATTCTCTGCAGTATAGATTTCTCCCCATAAAACAACACAGAAACCTGTTGTATTATTTTCTCATTGAAGCACAATATCAATACTGTTAAAGCTTTGACTGTCCCATTTCAACTTGAATTCAACCTCACCTTTATTGTCACATCACAGTTTACAGGTGTAGAAGAGTGGGTGAAATCATTGTTTTTGTACAAGCTCCCCCAGTGGTTTACAGTTTACAACAATAGAGTCATAAGGGTAAATAATAGAGAAAGAAACAAGGGAAACAAAGTCAAATAACATGATAGTTTAGTTGATTACATTTTTTTCGATCATCTTCACCATCACATACATCAACATAAAAAAAACTAACATACAGTAGATAAAGGTGATCAAAAAGGAACCAGCTGAAGCTAAAAGCTTATAGATGCCTATCCTACATACATATTGTGTTTGGCAAAAAGTAGTGTTGCAATGAACTTAATTTGCCAAACAAACACAATCAATTCCAGATGTAATTACATGAAGGCCCAATGTCAAATGTTAAATATACATTAGAGCTCAAACATTTGAGGGCCATCCCCACATCGAGAGAGAGAGAGAGAGAGAGAGAGAGAGAGAGAGAGAGAGAGAGAGAGAGAGAGAGAGAGAGAGAGAGAGAGAGAGAGAGAGAGAGAGAGAGAGAGAGAGAGAGAGAGAGAGAGAGAGAGAGAGAGAGAGAGAGAGAGAGAGAGAGAGAGAGAGAGAGAGAGAGAGACTACATAAACAGGAACAAGCACAGTGGTGGAACTCTAGTGGCAGATACTCTCTATGTGAAACTACGTATATAGTATACTACGTATACTATACAAAATATACTTAAAGTGCTGAAAGTAGAAGTACTCAGTATGCAGAATGTCCCATTCAAAGTTTTCAAAATGTACCCTATAAAAATATTCACAAATAGCCAAAATGATATAGAGAGCTTAAGTGGTTAATGTAGGTTTAGTAATACAAATCTAAACCTACAAATGACTAGCAACATAAGTTTTCAAATAGTTGTAGTGGAGTAAAAGTACAATATTTGCCTCTGAGATGTAGCGGAGTAGAAGTAAAAGTATTGAAAATTGGAATTATTCCACTAAAGTCAAATATACCTCAAAATTGCACTTAAGTACAGTACTTGAGTAAATGTACTTAGTTACTTTACACCACTGCAATCCATGAAGGCCCAATGTCAAATGTCAAATATACATTGGAGCTCAAACATTGAGGGCCATCCCGACCGGGCATTGCGATGAAAGATTTGGCCTGAGACCCGAACCAGGGAACAGGGCATGCGTCATCCGCAAACTTCAATGCCGGGGGCTCCGCCACCGCAAGCAAAACAGGCCCATCCTCGCACTTGAACTGGAGTGTTTCAAGGTTAGGTTAACTGAAACATGTTGAAGTAATAACATAAACACTGGCGATAACCAGGGCAGCTTGGGGAGATTTCAGTAATAAATCTGAGCCCATAGAAGGCCCTGAATGAAATGTGTGATGACATCCAGGGCTGTGGTTGTCACCCCACCCCACCCACAACCCTCCACACATGTACTTTTTACTCAAGTATCGTACTTAAGTGCAATTTTGAGGTCTTTTTACTTTACTGGAGTATTTCCAATGTTCAGTACTTCTTCTACTCCACTACATCTCAGAGGCAGATATTGTACTTGTTATCCACTACAATTATTTGAAAACTTTAGTTACTAGTTACTTTGTAGATTTTGATTATTATTACAAAACATACATTACCCTCTACAGCCCTATATATTAGATTTTGGCCATTAGAAAATAGCCGATCTACAAATCGCATTTTTATACATTTGAAAACTTTGAAATGGAACATTCTGCGTAATTATTACGTTTTACTTTTGGTACTATAAGTACATTTTGATACCAATACTTTTGTACATTTACTCAAGTATTTTTTTTATTCCAGACTTTTACTTGTATTTCTAATTTGCAGTATTGATACTTTTATTTAAGTAAACAAATCCTTACCACTGCTTCCTCCACTCCTCTATCCTCATTATGCAGCTTTTTTCCCCCCATTCGCATTTGCATATTCCGTTATACTCTGATTTTACTCATGCCAGGCATTGTGTAGCTTATCTTTTTTTATCTTTATTGTTTTGTTTTATGCAAAGTGGCTTTTAACACTGTTTAGAAAAGTGCTATATAAAAAAAAAGTTTATAACTATCATTATTATCCTCCATTACAGCAGTAGCCATTACAGCATATTATATTCTCTTAAAATAAAAAAGTCATATATTTTCACACAAGACTCACAAATGAGCACCAGATTGTTCCCTGTGTGTTCTGAAGGCTACTGTAAGATGCTGAAAATAACAACTACACACTATTTCCAAACAGATCCTCTCTGGACTGTGGTTATACATTCACCACAATAGAGCAAACATGCAGTACCTTTAATAATAATAATGATTATTACAATTTACATTTACAACCTAGGCATTTAGCTGATGCTCTTATCCAGAGCGACTTACAATAAGCAAGGTAATTAACCAATGAATGCATAAATGACATAGAATGCAGAGAGACATTGTAGTACCTCTAATTAGCATGCTGTCTAAATCACATTCTTAACTTTGTGGTAAAAAAAACAAAAAAACATGTCTAGCCATATCTTGGTCAGTCGCTAATATTATAATGAATTTCTGCTGAGCAGTTAGTGGTTTAAAAAAAAGAGTACACATGGTGTTGAATATGAATATGGCCTTATGATATGACTTAGATATCAGCCTTGAAGGCGTGGGAACTTGGATCTCCTGAGAACAGGTCATGCTGACCATAACCAAATCCTATTTCAGGTTTGTTTAGAGCAATAACCTGGTTATTGGTGCATACACGCTGTAACCACAACATTGAAAATCATAGTTTATTTCAAGGCTATATGCCACGGTAACACAAAGCATGTATAAACTCATATGACTGTTATAGTTTACACACATTTTGCACGAGGGAGGAGTACTTACTACCAACACAGTGCTTATTATGCACTTCTGATAGTCGTCCACAGGGCACTGCCCAGGTTAATAAACCCATGAAAACCGGGAAAGCATCTGTATCTTTTTAGATTTCTTTGGCTATTCAAAAATAGCAGATTTCACTTCATGCCGCGCTATGAACAGATCTGCTATTTTTTTTAAATCGTGACAATTTGGGCAAAATTTTGAATATATATATATATTTTCTAAAGCGATCATTTTTTAACAAAAATCTTTGCTTCTGATGGGGGTCCCTGGAACAAAATATTTAGAGATGGGGGTCCGCAGCCAAATGCAAAAAAAGTTTTCATAAAACTCTTAACTCATTCACCGCCAATGACGTGTTTTTTGCGACACTCGTGTGTCGATCGTCCTGGAGCGAAATATTCTGTGGCTCTTGAAAGGTGAGCTGCAGACTGTTCTGAAAAACTCTGGCAGTGAATGAGTTAATCATCAGAGTAAAGCTCAAGTTATTGTGCGTGCCCACACGCCAAAAATAGCAGACCTGCAGCACGAGCTCACAACGCCTCTTGGTACACTAAGTACAGCATAAATCAGGCTTAAGGCCAATGTAAAGGTGTGATGTCTCTAGACTGTGACGTCTCCTCCGTCTCAAGATGAGCCCGGTGTCCAAAGTACAAGTGTCAGCTAAGGACTGGTGGCCAGAGTACAGGTCAACAGGTTCAGTATATAAGGACTGACTGCACTTTGAAGCATGTCTATTTTGGGCATGTCATTGTCAAATTCAGATTGTCCAAAGATGTACAGGGTCACAATGTGTCACGTTGCGATGCGTTGTCAGCTTGTCGATCGGCTATTTTAAAATGTTCTATTTTGGAAAAACTTTAATCAAATCAAACGTTTTTCAAATGTATTGAATTAATTTATTTGGATTGTTTTTAAATATATCCTGAAATAGTGGCTAATCAGTTGTCTAGGATTGGGATCAGCATTGGACCCCAAAAATCCTCAGTGTTACTTAAACTCCAACAAATGGACTCCGTTTGGGTCCATTTTTACAACCCATCTGTGTCCATTCTTTTTACACTCAGAGTTAAATGAACACTGAGGTCTTTACTGTGTAGAGGAAGAAGGGGAGGGAGAGATAAACAAAAGCAGATAGGGAAGGGAATGGAGAAAATAACACGGAGAGGGATGCATGTTGGCCACCGGGCCATGTAAGGGTCGGTCCTGCTAATCCTCACATATATATTCCCCTAATTAATCCTGATTACCACTTTTTAATCGGCCTGGCTCAGCCCCCCCTGGAATGAAGTGTCACTTCCTAATGAATTAGACCTGCAATTTACAATTGCTGCACTATTCCCTCTATTTTTTTTCTTCTCTCCATCCCTTCTCATAACGCGTTGGGAGCCCCCCGCCCCCCCAGTGGCGTGTGGTCTCTCTCCCTGCTAGTTAACTGCTAAATGCCCAGGTCACACCTGCACCCTTTTATGGGTGCCTGGAAATCAGTGGAGTTTAGGGGCTGGGGTGGGGGGTGGTATTTGTATTACGAAGGGAGTGGTCTATCCATCCCTCCTGTTAAATAAACTGTAGGGTAAACACAGATATTGGTATTTAAAAAATACATAATTAAAAATGGGTGGGCTGATGTGAAATACGTGCGTCTTTCAGATGATAAATATGAGCGAAAGAAAAAAGAATGGAACGTTGTCTCTTCACTATGCCAGATACAGTATATTGAGATTAGGTCCAGTACAGTACAGTTAAGTGGCTCCTCTGCTCTGCATCGAATCCTATATTGTACGCTCTTGATCTGCCAATGAATGGAGAGAAGGTTTCAGAAATAGTTGCACGAACTCTCTCACTCTTGCCGTCTGAAAGCATATATAATATGACCACTGACCAGCCCTCTGCCACTTTAACCCATGCAATCCGGGAACGCATCATTTTTGTGTCCTTTTAGATGTTTTGCTATAACCATTATTTTATACTTTGGGCTATTCAAAAATAGCAGATCTATAATCTCATAGCGCTATGAGCTTGTAGATCTGCTATTTTTGAAAAATCATGAAAATATGTGCTATATATATATATATATATTTAAAGTGAACATTTTTAACTCAAATCTTTGCTCCTGGGGGGTCCGTGGAACAAAATATTTTGAGATGGGGGCGTCCGCGACCAAATACATATCATGTTGGGTGGTCCTTGACATGAGAAAGTTTTGAGAACCACTGATATTATAGCAACATACGTTTTTTCAGAAACCATTTTGTAGAATGGGAACCTGCAGGCCTTAATGGGTTAATGAAAGCATAATGTGACCACAGCCTCTGTCACTTTCATGTCAAAGTCAATGAAATGCATTTATAGGTTGCAGCTATAGGGGAAGGTACAAAAAAAACTCACTATAGCTGACCTGGCCTTTACTTCCGGGTCAGCGGCATGGTTGGTGGCAACCCAAGCGGTAGGAGGGACCCCCGGCAGGTTAATGAACTCTGTCCCCCTTGTGGTCGGGGGGTGGAGGGGGGAGGGGGCCTAACTCTTGCTTCCCTCATTTGGGTCGATCCATCCCTGGGAGATGGGATCCTGTGAAGCAGTGATTGTTTCCACGATTAGGTTGTGGGAGAGGAGAGGAGAGGAGAGGAGAGAGGGCCGCGGCCGCAGATGATGCCCCTCCTGTCAGTGGTGTAAAGTAACTAAGTACATTTACTCAAGTACTGTACTTAAGTACAAATGTGAGGTATTTGTACTTTACTTGAGTATTTCCAATGTTCAATACTTTTACTTCTACTCCGCTACATCTCAGAGGCAATTGTTGTACTTTTTACTCCACTATATGATTATTTGAAAACTACTACTGTAGTTACTTTGTAGATTTTGATCATTACAAAACAATGCCCACTTCAGCCCTATATACATTTCGGCCATTCGAAAATAGCCGATCTACAAGCTCACAATGCGTCGCATCGCGACGCATTGTGAGCTTGTAGATTGGCTATTTTCCAAAGATTTTGTATACATTCTGCATAATGAGTACTTTTACTTTTGTACTTTAAGTATATCTCGATACCAATACTTTAGTACTTTTACTCAAGTGAATTTTGAATTCCGGACTTTTACTTGTAACCGAGCATCTCTACATTGCAGTATTGATACTTTTACTTAAGTAAACAATGTGAGTACTTTTGCAGCACTGATTGTTTCCACGATTAGGTTGTGATAGAGGAGAGGAAAGGAGAGAGGGCCGGGGCCACAGATGATGCCCCTCCTATACGGAATGCCCCCCCCCCCCCCCCCCCCCCCCCCCTCTGCAACAGAGCACTGCGGCCGCCCCGGCTGAAAAACAATAGCCAGCTGTCGCCCCGGCCCGGCTGATGCGCCTTTGATCAGCCAAATGAAGGCTAGCTGGCATTTCTTATGGAGGTGGGAGATTGCTTATCGATCTATATCAAAATATTCATGCTAATCCCGGGGCCCGGCGGAGACTATTTTCAAGCCGGGTTAGCAATCAGAGCCTGCCGTCCTGTCTGGAGCGATTCGCTGATCTGGGAAGTCTAATCAGCCCAGGGTCCTCCAGTCAAATGCACTTTGCCGTTTAAATGTGGACCCCTGGCATTGATGGAGGAGTCCAGAGAAAGGTGTTGACAAACCAAATTGTTTGTTCCAGCACTATTTTGCCAGAGATCAAGTCCAGAGTAATGCGCAGTGAATTTGTTCATTACTCGGCCCATGGCTGGAGAGAGAGAGAGGGGCTGGAGAGAGAGGGGCTGGAGAGAGAAAGAGGGGCTGGAGAGAGAGGGGCTGGGGGGTTTCACCCACTCTCCACCCCGCAGTCAGACCTGGGTTTGGGGTGTGTGTGTGTATTTGTGTGTGTGGGTATATGTGTGAGTGTGTGTCCAATGGGTTCACTATCAGGTTGGATGTGTGTGTGTGTGTGTGTGTGTGTGTGTGTGTGTGTGTGTGTGTGTGTGTGTGTGTGTGTGTGTGTGTGTGTGTGTGTGTGTGTGTGTGTGTGTGTGTGTGTGTGTGTGTGTGTGTGTGTGTGTGTGTGTGTGTGAAGGGTTTCAGGTAAGCAGCGAGAGGCAGTTTGGGGTGTTCGTGGGGGGGGTGGGGGGGGGGGTGTCTGTGTGTGCAGGAGGGCTGTTTGCAGTTGCAGGGTTAGTGATACTAAAGCAGGCAGGTTTACAGGAGCCGTGGGAGCAGTCAGCTGGCTCTGTGTTTCTCTGCACTTGTTCAGGGGTTTGTTTATCTGGATTGTGTGAAGCTGGCTGTGAGAGCTGTCATGGGATTGTCAGTGGGTTGGGTGGGTTGTGTGGGAGTGCTGCCTGCCTACGATTGGATATATATTCATTACATTGAGTCTGGTGTGTGGTGTGGAAGGTTTTTGTGCAATCTCTCATCCTATTATATAGCATATACAGGGGAAGTAATTAGGCTTATACACCAAGGCTAATAAGGTCTAATGAGCTACCCTCAATAGGACTAAACACCTCTGTAGCAAAATCCCTTTTCTGTTAATAGAATCAAAGGAAAATGCAGCCAAATTCTCAATATCATGATTCCAATATTAGATTTTGTTTTCTTAATTTCTAGTGTTATTTTATTTATTTTTTGTCATGTTAACAATGGTAACAACCAAATGCATCTGGAATGGAAAACTGACAAACGGACAGTGGTGTAAAGTAACTAAGTATAATTACTGTGTGTACTTGAGTACAATTTTGAGACATTTTTACTCTACTGGAGTATTTCAATTTTTCTGCACTTTTACTTCTACTCCACTACATCTCGGAGGCAGATATTGTACTTTTACTCCACTACAATTATTTGAAAACTTTAAATACTAGTTTCTAGATTTAGATTATTATTGCAAAACATGCATTAACCACTTCAGCACTATTTAAACGTTGGCTATTTGAAAATAGACGATTTACAAGCTCACAACACAACGCATCGCGATGTGTTGTGAGCTTGTAGATCTGCTACTTTCAAAGGATTTTTTATACATTTTAGACATTTGATAACTTGTGAAGCGGGACATTCTGCATAGCGAGTAATTTTACATTTGCCAATACTTTTGTTCTTTCACTCAAGCACATTTTGAATTCCGGACTTTTACTTGTGACAGACAGAGTATTTCTACAGTGCAGCATTGATACTTTTACTTAAGTAAAACATGTGAGTACTTCTTCCACCACTGACAAACAGAGCCCTGTGTACGGTTTCCTGCAGGCCGTGTCGCGTCGTTGCATGACTTGATTGCAGATTATGTTTTCCGCACATGCGAAAGCCCCTCCCCCTCCTCCTCCTCCTCCTCCTCTGCGAGGAGGTGACGTGACGCAGTGCCCGTCTAAATCGGTCCCAATGCGTTAATACCGTCATGCAATTATTGTGCAAAGAAATCTGCGTAAGAAAAAAAGCATTGCCAGGGAGATTATCCTGCCATAGGGCGAAGGGCTAATGTCCGTGCCATATGGCCCAGATTGTAATGTGCTGTAGTGTCCCTGCTCTCTCAGGGTCAATCATACATCAAGTATTAGTGTCAGGTGGGGATTAATGCTTAAATGTTCCCTTTACCTCGGTACATACAGTAACACACTGTACTGTTACTTCACCTGCATTTAAAGGAATAGTTCACCCAAAAAAATACTTATTTTCTATCTATTACACACATTTTTTAGTTTTTGTCGCATTCCTAAGCCAATAATTTCATGACCGCGTGTATTTCCGGTAGGAGACACAAAGAGACTCCTTTGTGTCTCCTACCGGATACATTAGCCGGTAGGAGACGGTACTCAAATAATTGGCTTAGGAATCGGACAAAAACTAAAAGATCTCCATGAATTCAAGGCTTCATGGGGTGTGTAATTGATAAAAAATAAGTACTTTTTTGGTGAACTACTCCTTTAAATCACACCTACACTGTCCAATAATTCCCTGTGTTATCCCTACTAATATGAAACGATTACTGCTTGATTTATACATACAGTATAGTTGCGTGCTGGTCGGTGGCAGGCCGGAAACAGCAGATCTACAAGCTCGCAACTTGTATTGCTATTTTATGTAATGCGACACTGGTGTGCAACTATAAGGATACTGTAAATCAGGCATAACAGTATATAAGGCATAAGATTCAAACAAATCATGCTTTGCTTAGGTAGTAGGTGGTACGTGTGCTACCTACTACACACACACACACACACACACACACACACACACACACA
>NC_139962.1:52660760-52805760 GCF_963454915.1 Gymnoscopelus microlampas | reverse complement strand
TGTGCGTTGTATTTAGCAATTTTAAGAAGAAAAAAGAGAAAGAGGGGTTTATATCCAGTATCCAGGTACTTATTTTTCACACAGAACTTTTGGGTAAATAAATAGTTACTATATCCGTTTAAAATCCTTGAATCGAAACGTATCGTATCGTTCTAAATGAACCTGTATCGTTCATGTATCGTATCGACAACCAAGTATCGTGATACGTATCGAATCGTTGTTAAAACGTATCGTTACACCCCTAATATATGGTATATATAAATAAAAAATCACACAAACTGCTTCTCTTGGTGTCAGGTCCAAGAACAACCTCTCTGGCTGTGATCAGGGCTGTTAGCTTACCTGACGTGACTATGGCCTACAGCTGATGATCAGCCCAGTTCCTTACTCCACACACCAGAGCAGACACTGAAGTAGTCCAGACAGAGAGAGAGAGACAGTAGAGAGAGAGAGGGAAGACAGGAAGAAAAAGACAGACAGAAGATGGAGAAACCAGAGAGACAGATGGATGGATGAGGGACAAAAATAGATGAGCGGGGGAGAGTGTGAGAGAAAGAGGGGAGAGAGTGTGTGTGTGTAGTCAGCATCCAACTGCCTCACAGGGCAGGCGCCTGCTGCAGTCGCGTGTGTGTGTGTGTGTGTGTGTGTGTGTGTGTGTGTGTGTGTGTTCATGTGTGAGTAGTATTTGGTAGTGCATGTGCATCCGCAGTTCCGCACATGTGCATGCATGTGCACATGTGTGCATACGGTACATTTTATGTCTGTGTATGGTTTTGGAGCCCAAGGACTTGTCTTCTGTCTGCTGGTGGTGGCAGTCAGCTATCATTGTGTGAGAGAGAGAGAGGGGGAGACAGAGAGAGAGAGAGTCAGACAGATAGAGAGCGAGAGGGAGAGAGCGAGCAGTGGGGGCCCAGGTGAACGGAGGGCCAGCAGCAGACAGACAGACAGACAGACACAGACTGGAGCCAGCACTCTTTCAGTCCAAATGAATGGTGACAAGAGAGCGAGAGCCATTGATCCACTTGGTCAAAGCACTCCTATAGGGAGGGCTGCAGTCTAATGTGCTGAAAGCACAAACATCAGCTCCAGTTGGGGCTCCGAGGGGGGGGCGGGGGGGTGCTCCTCATGGCTTCAAACACACAACACAACAAAACGTTTGATAAAGCACTAGCTGTACTGTATCATGGGCAGAAACCTCCTTATTTAAACTTTTTATGTTTTTTAGTAAATGAATGCCTTACTTCATACAGTGTCACGCAAAAATAGCAGATCTACAAGCTCAAAACGCGTCGCCATGTGGCACGTTTTGAACTTGTAGATCTAGATCTATCTTTTTTTATTTGAATCCTGAAAAGTAACAGCCCGACAGAGACGATACACATGTCAAGCATTTGCATTCAGACGCCAGTGATCATTAACTGTGCCGTCCACAAGAAGTGATTTTCAGGTTGTTGTTTTTTTCCAATCATCAGATGTTGGAAAGTGAAGGTTTTATTTTGGTTTCTGTTGTGTGGTGGACACCACCTCAGTATAACTTCAAGTGAAAATTGCAGAGTACGTTTCCGTGACTTATAGACATGTCCTAAGAATTTCCAGAGACCTTGTTTGGCTAATGCCTCGGAGCTACGGTATACACGTGTTAGGAATTAACGAGTAAATATGCAGCAAAAATGAATGTAAGATGCTACGAGAAGGAGCAGCGAGCCCATGTGCTCATCACGTACGTTTAGGAGCAGGCTTTTATTTTGTAATGTCGGAACAGCAAAAACAACGCAGTCAGGCATAAACCTTGTATGTCCAAAACCGTTATGTTTCAGGTTAATGGTAAAAAATAAACAGTTTTTCAGTGCATTCAATGGCTTGTTATTGCCTTGTTAATACTTTTCACTATAAAAACCCACAGACAGACTTCACCACTTTCAGGCACTTTTTCATCATTTTATTTGAATCTTTCAAAAATAACAAACACAGCTGATCCATAACCTATGCGCCGTGGTTGTGATTGCATTGTGAGCTTGCGCATCGGTTAGTTTTGCATGACATTGTCATAACGACAAAGTCCAAAGTAGGGCATTCATTTATGAACATAAAAAGTAAAAAGAGGAGATAAGAGAGGGTTTCGGCGCGACAGCAACAATATAAAACATCCGTATTTTTCCGTGTGTGACTGGTGCTAATCTCATCACTAATACACCAGCACAGGTGACTAGTGGCTGTGGTGCACCTGCTGCCCCAAAGCCTTTCATTTCACTATCTAAAAATTACATGAATAAAAAAATCTGCCTTCCCCCCCAAAATGAGTTTTAGGCAATGCGTGTTAAATTGTCATTATAGCTTCTCGCTGAATATTGAGCTTTGAAAAGCCTCCTATTTGGTGCTCCTATACGGCCACTTGTGATTAGCTGAGGAAACCGGAGCAGGTAGGTATAGGTTGGGGGGGGGGGGGGGTTGTTGTGCTGCTTTGGGTGCAGCACGGGGCTGATTGATTGGTGGTGTTGGGCAGGAGGAGATGATTGATTGATTGAGGTTGGTTAGGTGACAAACAAAGCTGCGCCTGGCCCATCAAGGTGCTGCCCTGTCACTGACAATAACCCCTGATTGCCTCCCCTCTCCGTCCCTCCCATCCCCTTCTCACCTCAACAATTCCTCCCCTGGGAATACACATGCATACACAATACACATGCATGCACACACACACACACACACACACACACACACACACACACACACACACACACACACACACACACACACACACACACACACACACACACACACACACACACACACACACACACACACACACACACACACACACACACACACACACACACGCACACACACACACAGAGATGTGTTCATTCAATATACACATGCATTCAGACACACATGAACACAAAGACATATATGCTGTACTGTAGTGTTGATTTCGTCGACTAAAACTATGACGAAAAATGTTTATCGACCACCTTTTTTCACTGACGACAACTAAATTAAATCTAAGCTACGATGACTAAAACTAAGACTAAATATATTGACAATTTCGTCAACAAATAAAAACTAGACTAAAATGTTAGTGAGGGACGAGTGGAGACGAGATCCAGTAGAACTAAAAGACAAGTCATTTTATGTTCGGTTGGGCTCGGACGTTGCACTCTGAAAATAGCAGATCTACAAGCTCACAACGTGTCACGCTGCGGCGCGTTGTGAGCTTGTAGATCGGCTATTTTCAGCATGCAACCAAGTGTAAGATCAGCCATTACGACGCCATCAAGGCACTGGCACAATACATTTTAGGCGACTAAATCAACTGTAGATTTAGTCGACTAAAACTAGACAAAAACTGAAACATTTCAGATGACTAAAACTAAATGGAATTGTATTCAAAAGACTATGACTAACACTGCTGTACCGTAGGTAGCCTAGATGGGTGACACATTAAAGGAAAAACCTGAATAACTGAGTGGAGAAACATACATGCAGATGCTTCCGTGCAGGCGGACTGCATGATACAATTAAACAATGAACCTCCTATCATGCTCTCTCTATCATGTATAAGATGCTGAGCAGGCCCCGTTGACCTCGAGTTTGGATCAATTATGGTAAGAGAATAAGATCTAAGTGATTATGAAAGAGGGTTCATTATTGGGGCACGGATGGCAGGAGCTTCAGTCACGACCACTGCCTCAGCTGGCCCGGTGTCTCGATAGGAGTGACTAATGTAACATCTGCATTTCGATCTATGGGAAAGACATCAGTGGATAAGGTGGGAAATTGTGGTCGAAAGCGCACACAGTCGATGGGGCCGCGATGCCTGTGCATCAGTGCGATATGTAATGAAAAACACAAGAGCAACTCTTTGGCAGGTGACTGAGAATCAAGTCAATGCAGGACGCCATCAGTCTGTCAGCAAGAACGACAACTATGTACATAGAGAGGGATGTTATAGGAGGGTTGCAATGTATAAACCCCTCATTACAAAGACAAGAAAGACAAAGATTATTGTTATTATTATGACAGGCTCCGAATAGGGGCACGAGGGTTCACGTGGTTATATTGTCACCCGTCTGGTACATTCAGTAAACATATATATGCACGCACACACATACACACTCATACACAGCATGCACATATACAGTACCTGCAGACTCGTAAATACATATACACCCACTCAACAAAAAACTGTCTCAGCTCCAAGGAAAGAGTGAGAATGAGACAGATCGTTAACCTTCACCTCCTTCAACGTCTCTCTCTCTCTCTCTCTCTCTCTCTCTGGTTATTTATACTTAGTTTCTCACACAGAAAATAGCCAATCTACAAGCTCACAATATGTCGCAGTTGTTGTGAGCTGGTAGATTTCTGGTTGACGACACCGTAAGTGTATCGAGCTCCCCTCTCACTATGTCTGTCTGTCTGTCTCTCTCTCTATCTTTGTCTCTGGCTCTCTTCTCATTCTCATTCTAGCGTTCTCTCTATTATTCACTCAAGCTCTAATGTATTCTGAAACGGATCAATCATAAATAACCGATTGCTGGTGTTTTTTCTTAGATCTCTCCCACACACACTTGGGACATGTGATCGTTGGTACATGTGCGTGCGTGTCTGCGTGCCCTCCTGCAGCCTTTCTCCTGTACACAATCTTATAAGAGCAGTGCAGCCAATGGCCCTGGGCCTCTCACGCATATTATTCATATTACAGTTGATTCTAAAAATTAGTCGCCAGGATATCCCTTTGAGATTGCAGAGATTAGTGAGCTCAACTGCAAATACTTCCCAGATTCGGTTAAAAACAGCACACAGCATCTATTAGCTGGTTAAAACGTTGTTTTTCGATGGTCTCAATCGGATGTTTTAGGGGAGCCAACGGAGAGCGAGGGCGTCGCGATCACCCCTTTTTATGTTAATAGTTACCGTTATTTCATTATTTTAACCCATTAAGACCTGAGGCCAATTCTACGAAATGTCGTCTTAATCCTAACAGTTTTCGGACAAACCATATGTTGCTACAGTGTATATCAGTGGTGCTCAAACCTTTTCATGTCAAGGACCACCCACAATTATATGTATTTGGTCGTGGACAGCCATATCCACATATTTTGTTCCAGGGACCCCCAAAAGCAAAGATTTGAGTTAAAAATGTTCGCTTTAAAAAAGATGTATATTCAAAGATTTGCACCAATTTTCTAGATTTTTCAAAAATAGCGTTATTTTATATTTTGGCTATTCAAAAATAGCAGATCTACAAGCTCATAGCTTGTAGATCTGCTATTTTTGAATAGCCAAAATATAAAATAACGGTTCAAGTGGTTAAAATCTAAAATGACACGGATTCTTTCCCGGTTTTAATGAAAAAATATATATACTCAATGCAACTATTATCCTCAGATTCATCTGATAACAACAATTTCTATAATAATTTCATTAGGAAGTTTTTTTTTGTGTGTGATCTCCCTTTTCCATTTCCTTTCTTCCCAGTATAAGTGGTTCAAGGTTTTCATGTTAATATGTTCCCTTCTGCTCCTCCGGTGTTTTCCTTCATGTCTGACAGACAGACAGCCTGTCGGCCCCGGGGGGCTCGGCTCTTCTCTTCCGCCAGTCGTGGGCCGCCCGGCCCGGTCTCGGCTGGCATGGTCTGCAACCCCACCGCACACATATTTTGGTTGGCGTCCCACACGTTTCCTATCTGGTGGGCATCGCAGCCAGCCAGGCCCAGCTCTGTTCTCTCTCTCTGCTCTCTCTCTAATTGCTAAAGCTTTGCGCGTCTGAGGCGCTTGCTGCTTATTTGTATGTTTGTTTGGCTCCCCCCGGCCGAGCTATTGGTAATCTATTCTCCCCTTCTTAGCAGGAGGAAACTCGGGCAGCCCTGTCTGTGTCTCAGGAATCATTGAGCTGGCAAGCCGGGGTTTGCTGGTGCATTATCATGCTGGGTTAGATGTGGAGAGAGACACACACACACACACTTGGCTGGCTTTTTCCTTGATTGCTGCTAAGGACAGAGATGGCTCTTTAACCTGTTAAGACCGGGAAATAACCTGTGTGTCATTTTGAGATTTCTTTGGGCTATTAAAAAATAATAGATGCGCAGACATAACAGACAAGAAGACAAGCTTGTATATCTGCTATTTTTGAAAAATCATGAAAATGTGTGCAAATCTTTGATATATATATATGTACATTTTTAACTCAAATCTTTGCTTCTGGGGTCCCTGGAACAAAAACTAATTTGATGGGGGCGGGGGGGGGGGGGGGGGTGGGGGGGGGGGGGTCTGCAGAAAAATATCATGTTGGAGGTCCTTGACATGAAAAAAGTTTGAGAACCACATACGTTTTTTTTTTCTCCAAAAAACTGTTAGGATTTAGAAGACATTTAACAATTTGAGAAAGTTTACGATTTTAAAAGAAAATAGCAGATCTACAAGCTCATAGCGTGGCACTCGGTGCCGCGCTATGAGCTTGTATATCTGCTATTTTTGAATAGCCAAAGAAATCTAAAAAATGATACACTAGATGCGTTCCCGGTTTTAGTGGGTTAACTTCTGTTGGGAGCCAAGGGCTTCCATATAGGAACTTGTAAACGCTTTAGTCGAGTAAAAAAGACACAAATGGAAAGACACGAGAAGCTGTGTTCTTCCCGCTTAACCAGAGATTATGTGTCCATGTTCAGTCATTGTTATTTACACGTTACATGGCTGTGTGTAAGAAAACAATGATCCGTATTATTTTGCGTTCGCTGCTATCGAGAGATTAGAGTTTCTTATCCCGTGCATGGGGTGAAAATACACGGGTAATCTGAGAGGAGATCAAGTGTGCAAAGAGCAGATTCTGACTGTAATCCATCTTTGAATAACAAGTCAACTGACAACACAAATAATAAGGCGACGTCGGAGGTGTTGTTTGATTCTCTCTCTCTCTCTCTCTCTCTCTCTCTCTCTCTCTGTCCCTCGCTCAAACATTTCACTGGGTCTTAACTCTGTCCACATGCTTATAACAGCTGGCTTTACCCTGACCTGTGGTGGCTTCATACAACCGGTGTGGTCCCACCAGTTGTACGGTGGAAATAACGTTGCTGTTCATTAGTATATCTGTACATATACTGTAATTCATGTGTTGCAAACTTGTGGGATTGCAAGATGTGAAGTAAAGCAACAAATTACCCACGTCCTGTCTCTCTCTGTCTGTCTGTCTGTCTGTCTGTCTGTCTGTCTGTCTGTCTGTCTGTCTGTCTGTCTGTCTGTCTCTTTCTATCTGTGTCTCTGTCTCTGTATCTTTCTATCTGTGTCTCTGTCTGTGTCTCTTTCTGTATGTGTCTCTGTCTCTCTTTGTATGTGCCAGTGTGCCTGTATGTCTCTGTCTCTATCTGTATGTCTGTGTCTGTATGTCTCTGGCTGTGTCTGTGTCTCTGTCTCTGTCTGTATATCTCTGGCTGTGTGTCTGTCAATATCTCTCTGTCTGTGTCTCTGTCTCTGTCTGCGTCTGTGTCTGTGTCTGTGTCTCTCTCTGACTGTGTCTCTCTTTTAAACTCAACAGGTTTCCATCTGCCATGTGAGAGAGAGGGAGGTCCGCCTCTTCTGACACCTCGTGACCCTCATCACGATGTCCACATCCCAGAGACCCCCCCGGAGCCACATTACAGTACGGTAAGGTGGTCCCTAAGACCCAGGGCATATGGTTATAGGTGGTCCCTACAGTGGCATTGATCAGCCTCCCCCTATGTGTAAGAACAGGGGAGGCCGCGAGGTGAAGCCACTGAGTAATCTACTAATGCATTAACCTCCTTAACTATCAGCCCCGCTGATATCTGAGTGTCACAATTAAGACACGAGAGAGGCCTGAGCAGATTGCGGCGGTATTATAGATCACAACCAAAGCATATTGCCGTTAGATTAATGTCACCGCATACTAAAGGGGGGAGATGGGGGAGGGGGGGGGGGGGTGTTGCACGAACCTCAGCACTGACGAGTGTGAAATATGTGTAATAAGTGCATAATTATGACATCTGTTACGTCTCGTTGGCACTTCTCCGTGTGATATTAACTGTAGGGTTAGCGGGTGTAAGTACGTGTTAATGCTATGATGATAGCATGTTTAATTGAAATATGACCAGGGCGTGTAATGAAGATTAAATTAAGCCCCGGGATAATCGTCCGACGCGATAGATAATTGAGTTGCAATCCTCCATGCAGCGATGAAGAATAGCTCTGGGAGAGGAAAAAGGAAGAAGTAATAATCACAGTCCCTTTTCCTAGTGAGGAATAACGTTATTTCACCATGGCCGGGGGAGGGAGGCGGGGGGGGGTGTTATAATTTCAGCACTCAGATTAAGAAGTGTTTAATCAAAGCTCTAATCCACAATTTGACTGGAATCAGAATGACATATGTCTGTTTTATGTGATTTTCTTTTCTATTCCTTTTCTATTCTCTCTCTCTCTATCTCTCTCTCTCTCTCTCTCCCTCCCCCCCCTGCATGGGACCTACAGTATTGCGTCACAAGCGAAGTGTTGTTGCTGTTTTTTTTTTGTTTTTTTTTATCCTCTCTTTTTTTCCAGAGATCTCTAATTTCTCTGTTAACTGGTGCATGGCTTGATGATGTTTTCTAAAAAAAACTTTTCAAAATGATCTCGCTGTCTCTTTCTTCGGTCTGCCAGCCCCAACCAGGCCATCAAAAAAACATTAAATATGTAAAAGTGTAATATTAAATAACTCAACTCATACCCTTCCTTTGACCCAGAAATATTTGCAATCTAACATTTTTAAACATGTTGCACAAAATACTAACTAGCATTTTTGGGTCGTTATATTGTCTTTTTCAAGGTTAAAACAATTGCCTAAATAGCTGATCTACACGCTCACTGCTTTTATGTTGTGAGCTTGTAGATCGTCTATTTTCACATTTCATCGTACAATAAGTATCTAGGGCATAAATGGTTGTGTGTGTGTGTGTGTGTGTGTGTGTGTGTGTGTGTGTGTGCGTGTGTGCGTGAGTGCGTGGGGGTCTTTGCTTGTGCTAGATGTAAGAGGGGGGGGGGGGGGGGGGCTCCCCCTTAAATCAGAACCACTAATTTAAGTATATATTTCTGCGACTGACATCTTCTGACTCTGTCCTGATACGGTAAACACGACTCAAGGAGGTCAAGACAAAGCAGACACTGTATCACCTCAGTCTGTCACAGTGTGACAATAGACATATCACACATGTCATGCATGCACTCATATTCACACGTACACATGCTGTTACAGTACGTGCAGATACCAGCAGTGGTGTAAAGTAACTAAGTACATTTACTTAAGTACTGTACTTAGTACAATTTTGAAGTATTTGTACTTGAGTATTTCCAATTTCCAATACTTTTCTACTCCACTACATCTCAGAGGCAAATATTGTACTTTTACTCCACTACAATTATTTGAAAACTTAAGTTACTAGTTACTTTGAAGATTTTGATTATTATTACAAAACATACATTAACCACTTCAGCCCTATAAAAATTTCGGCCATTTGAGCTTGTAGCCGATCTACAAGCTCACAATGTGTTGCGATGCGACGCATTGCAAGCTTGTAGATCTGCTATTTTCAAAAGATATTTATACATTTTGAACTTGTGAAATGGGACGTTCTGCACAATGAGTACTTTTACTTTTGGTACGTTAAGTATATTGTGATGCCAATACTTTTGTACTTTTACTCAAGTAAATTTTGATTACTGGACTTTTATATGTAGCAGAGTTGTTCTACACTGCAGTATTGATACCTTTACTTAAGTAAAAGATGCAAGTACCTTTTCCACCACTGGATACCAGTTAACCCCAGTTTGTTATAGGCTCACATTCCAACCATAGCCATGTCACATTTTACATACATACATACATGCTCAAATATTTGCTCATATGTGCAGGCACATAAAGACACGCACGCACACGTACGCACACACAATGAGTCGAACCATCCTTCTTTTTCTTTTTTTTAAAGCTCGAGCCTGATGTCGGCATTGTGTCAATAGAGGCAGATATGTAAGTGCAGAGCAGCAGCATTGGTAATGATGCTGTCCAGTCATTAATCACGGGGCTCTAGAAAAAACAAGAGGGTTCACTCCATGGCAGAGTCGGCCCGGCCCTGGGACGGAGATTAGAGGGTCTAATGAAAGCAAAACAAAAGCTGGACATGTGAAATTTATTGGCACATTTAGAAAAGCTAACCCCCAAGAAGGACACTGCCACCAATAATCATTTCAGAATCCCCAGTCAAGTGCCGTTTCCTCCGGCCAGATGCAATCTGTGAGAGGGGATATTTGTGGAAGGGGCTGAACAAACACAGATTGGCCAGTATCTCCATCTTTCCCAGCGCGCTGAGGGAAGGCAGGCTCTCTCTGAGCCCCCCCCCCCCCCTCCCCCCACCTCCATGTCAGTTCACTGGCTGGGAATGACACCTCCTGGCTCCTCCTATGCTTGGGATGTGTCCTGTGTGCTGTGTACTGTAGGGGTCCTCAAGGTTTCTTTCAGGCCAAGGACCACTTAGCTGAGAGACAGATGAAGCTGGGACACCCCCCCCCCCCCCCTCCCACTACATATTGTATAAAAATGTGTTGCAGATTAAACCGTATTCATAGATTTCATCGATAGCTTCATAGACTTGTAAGACAGCACTATCATCAGTGTTGTGTACATTCATGTTTTTTGGTTTGTTGACTTATCTCTTCTATTAATATGTTGTGTTCATGTTAATGTTCATGTTAACCACTTAAACCTTTGTAAACTTGACCGTTGGTTCTCTACTTGGTCCGCTCTTCTTGCCCTCTACACCAAGCCACTTTGGTGTAGAGGGAAAGTTCTGGGCATGTTGTCATGCGCAACATTTGACAAAAGTAGCCGATCGGCAAGCGCAGAGCATATTATAGACCCCTAAGGGACTCCGATCCACGAAGTATAGGGTTTAAGTGATGAATACACTATTAGATATGGTACAGAGAATGATGCAAAGGATGCCAAAGAGCTAAAGAAATACAAACTAGAAAAAGTTCTCCTCGGAGCACAGGTCTCCGCCAGGTCAGGTACGTTATTGTGGCCTCCTGGTGGCGCTATAATAGGCCAATGTGAAAGCGTGCCATTTATTCTTAGGCCTTTCACGGCAATCGGACACTGCATTCATGATTTGAGGCATTTTGTTCCAAAAATGTGTTTTGCTAAATTAGACCTGCTGGTGGCGCTATAACAGGCCAATGTGAAAAGGGTAGCATTTCTTCGTCGGCCTAGTGAGAATGTGCGTGTGAAATTTCACAGAAATCGCAAGCTGTGTGCATAATTTGAGGCATTTTGTTCAAAACTGAGCAATCCTGCAAACTTTGGAAGCCAACCTTGGGCAATAAGGATGGAATATGGGAAATCTGACAGATCCGTGTTGATCACATGACTATAGAGATACTGTGTACCGATTTGCATGACGTTTGGATAAAATCTGTGGGAGTAATATAAAAAAATGGGTTTTGCACAAATCGGCCTCCTGGTGGCGCTATAACAGGCCCATGTGAAACATTTGGGGCAGAGGTTCTGAACTGGCATCCAGGGAGTGTGTGTGCACAGTTTCACAGCGACCGGGCCAACGGTGCCGGAGATAAGTTGCTAACGGACGGACAGGATACACGGACACACGGACGGACTGACGGACGGTAAAACATACTCTCTCGCCATGCCTTTCGGCCTGGCGGAGACAATAAACAAAAGCATACAGGAGAAAGCATTGGGGCACATACTAATTTATATAATCTGTACATCGGTAGCACATTTTCTGAATATGACAGGTACAGTATTTCCTGGTTCTAGTTTGCTTAGAACGGAGTGGTACAGATTACCTGACAAACACGTGTGTGTGTACACGTATTGTTTTCACAACACTGTGATGCTTGAGCACAATGATCTCTACCGTGGTTTAGAATTGAGACCCAGATGTTGCACTGGCCGTGAGATCACGGAGACACATACTGTGTACAAGTACTATATAGTTATTTACCCATGGCCATGACCCTGTCACAACATCTGGCAACCAACTTCTGAGCCTGCCAACCCAAGTGGGTGAGAAACACCGCTTCAGGCATCCTCCTAATGAACTACAGAGCATAGAAACTTAACTACTTGAACCCCAGCATCCATATTCTGGGGGGAACATCAGTCAATAGCTAGATCTACAAGCTCAGAAAGCGGCACGTTGCGACGCGTTGTAGGTACGCTGTTTTCCGCGCACAACGCCGTTAAACGACAAAGTATAAATTGGGCTTAACCAAGACTTGTCTCGTCGCAAATCTATGGTCTGAACCTTAAAGGGATAGGTCTTTTTTTTGTTTTTTGTTTTTTTGTTGTTGCATTCCTAAGCCAATAATTTGATGATCAGCGGACCGGTAGGCAGCGGTTCCGGTAGGAGATACAAAGGAGACTCTTTGTTCTCCTACCGGAACCGCTGCTGGTCATCAAATTATTGGCTTAGGAATGCGACAAAAACAAAAAAATATCTATGAATTCAAGTCTCCATGGGGTGACTAATCGATAGGAAAAAAAGTAATTTTGGGGATGAACTATCCCTTTAAGCTATCTTCAGAATACGACACACTGTGTAGTGAGTGCTTTTTTTTTATTCTTCCAGGAAATTGGAAAATAAACATATAAACATAACGGCCGTAGAGTAAAAAATGGCGAAGCAGCTGAGGGCATTAGGATGAGATAGACATGGTGAGCCCGGGCCTAATGGGAAGTTGTGTCTAATGTGTACCACATGCACTGGGCCGCAAGGAAGAGGAAATGCTACTTAAAATGGCCATTGTTCTAATTCCAAGCCAATCTGGAAGATAATGACAGCGGCCCGTCGATAGCAGACAGTCGATTCGAGGATAACTTCTTTCTTTTCTCTGTATCCTTCCCCTTTTCTGAGGAGCTGCCATTATGCACAGAGGGATTAGCCGTTTTTGACGCGCAGATTGCATCCTTTGGTATTGTGTGTGTTTATGATTTTAATCTTTGAGAATGGCTGGTGTGGGAAAAAAAACGAAGAAGATAATCAATAGGTCTAATTAATGCATGACCATAACATACAAGACAGCTGGCTGAGATAGCGGGGGTGGATTTATGTGTGTCCAGTGTAGCCTGGCTGCATTTTGGTTCAATAAAGGCACGCCGGGACTGTTTTAACCCATTTAGACCGGGAAAGAATCGGTGTAATTTTTTTAGATTTCTTTGGGCTATTCAAAAATAGCTGATCTGCAAGCTCGCAGCGCGGTTTGTAGATCTGCTATTTTTGAAAAATCATGAAAACTTGCGCAAATCTTTGATTTATATATATATATATATATATATATATATATATATATATATATTTATTCATTCATTTTTTTTAAAGCAAACATTTGTAACTCAAATCTTCTGCTTCTGGGGGTTCTACAAATGTCTTCTAAATCCTAACAGTTTTCAGAAAAACGTATGTTGCTTTAATATCAGTGGTTCTCAAACTGTTTTATGTCAAGGACCACCCAAAATGATGAATTTGGCCGCGACCCCCATCTCAAAATATTTTGTTCCAGGGACACCCATGAAGCACAGATTTGAGTTACAAATTTTCCCTTTAAAAAAATATATATATTCAAATATTCACACAAATTTTCACAACTACATTTTTTTTTGCAGATCTACAAGCTCATAGCCGCAGTATGAGCTTGTATACCTGCTATTTTTGGATTGTCAAAGAAATCTTAAAATGACACAGATGTGTCCCTGGTCTTAATGGGTTAATGATGAGGCTGTGTCAACCTGTAGTGCAGCCTGCACACAAGTAATGCTATTCATAATACCTTTTATTGACTTTTCAATACATGAAGATCTCTGTTTCTACTCTAACGTATGTGGACTTTTCTATTATTCAATTTCCTGGCCTGTCAACACTCCACGCTAACGAGTACAGTATTCACTGTATTATCGTAGGTCTGGGCGATATGACTTCACATCAATATTGTTATTATTATTTCAAATGTTTGCTTACGATGAATGATTATTACAAAGCTGAAAACAGCGGATGCAGATCTACAAGCTCACACATAAACAACATCCGGCTACAGGCTACAATGTCAAGCCAATTCAGTCATTTCTTCCCTAGTTAATATAAATGTAGGTCCTACTATATGTCTTTGGCTGATGTTCAGTTACAAATCCTAGGTTATACTTCATCATAGGATGGTGTCCCGCGCTGAAAATAGCAGATCTACAAGCCCAAAACAAACATGTTGATTTATTACTATAAATCAGGGCTATAAACCCGACTCCAGCTTCACTCCGTATACACTGAGCCTGTCCCCATGGCAACTGCTAATGAGGGATGATTCCAACTCGTGCCCTTTGACCTTTGGTCATTTTCCTTGGGTTGGTCCTGGTTCTCTTCTTGTAAGTAATGCTACACCGCCTTCCTAAGCACACTCTTAAATTATTCACCACTTCAAAACAGGCCTCTGGGCCCCACCAAGACTGAGCGACCTCTGACCCCGGCTATTTGGGGGCCTTCAAATTATAAATCCATACTGTCCATTCCTGTTGGATTCCTGACGTCCGTGCAGCGGGAAACGCGCAGCTGAAGTGAATGAGAACAAACAGGAGGCTGGCTGTGCTCCCAGAACGCTATACATGCTGTCTGCAAACCTCACTGGTCCATCATGGCTGGACAGGGACAGTGTCTGGGAGAGGTCACACTGTGTGTGTGTGTGTGTGCGTGTGCGTGTGCGTGTGTGTGTGTGTGTGTGTGTGTGTGTGTTATTTATATATATATATAAATTGCCATAAATAGTTTAAAATTATAATGTTATAGTTATCATAGCATTCATGCAACGATTAAATATAATTGCTTGCTCATTTGTTTTCTTTTTGAGGGAGGCGGGGGATATATATATATATATATATATATATATATATATATATAATTTCTTGCAATTCACTTTTACTGAAATTTAGTAAATTAGTTAAAATAAGGGATAATAAAAAAGTTTTTGTTCTAAAGGATACTAGAGTAAGAAATGGGCAAATATTTCAAAGAGATTTTGACAACTCAACACATTGATAGAAGAACTTCAGTAGGTCCTATGTGTTATGACGCATACAGTCACATGATTAACATCATACAATATGCTTTAAAATGGCTTTGCCCCCCCCCCCCCCCCCCACCACAAGGGCCCCAGGTCGGAAAACACTGCCTTAATCGTCCTAAAGGGTGTATCATTTGTATTGTGGATAGGTGGGGCTATAAATCCTTTGTGTGTGTATGGGTGGGTGGGTGGGTGGGTGTGGCTGTATTTAATATATAGGTTGTTTTTTTAACGTGACGCTTATTGAGTTGACCTGGTATGAAATGTGCTATAGATACAAATAAGATCGACTTGACTTGACTTCAAGTATTCACTTTGATATTCTAAACTTTCATTTCATTGGTCTGTGGTTTCAACTCTGTCCATCTGCTATGTTTGGGTGAAATGAAATGCAAATAGCATTTCACTCAAGTCAGCACTTGGCCCGTGACAATATAATATAATATATAATAACGCAGCACATTGAGCAGAGGGTTCTACCATGTGCAGTTTAAAAAAAAAACAGCGGAATGATTGCTAATGCACTCTCCGGATGGATGCTCACGGAATCTGACCCGGCAACGACCTTGCCTCTTTTATAACACAAGGCATTGTTCATCTTTTCCTTTTAAAAGTCATATGCCCGTCGCAGGCCCGGCCATTAACCAGACATTTACTGTACTTTTATTGTCTCCTGAGTGCATTGATTCATATCAGTCATTTAAGTAGTCATCTCCCAGGATGTTAGTCACCCATCCTCCCATGCTGTAATATCATATTTTCACTCTTTGTGTCGGCACGGTGCCCCCCCGGGCACGCAGACATATGCACAGCCTCCCTCAGAGCCGTAAACCCCACCTTGATGCTGCGTTATATTACATCTGACTGAACTGAGTGTGTGTGTGTGTGTGTGTGTGTGTGTGTCCCTCTCCCATGACTAATACATGACACAGGCTGTCTGTCTGTCGGGCAGGTTTTCCCTGATCAGCTGTGAGTGGGTGGGTGAGTGAGTGGGTGGTGGAAAAAGCACTCAAATGTACTTTTACTTAAATGAAAGTATCAATACTGCAATGTAGAAGTACTCTGGTAAAAGTCCGGAATTAAAAATGTACTTGAGGAAAAGTACAAAAGTGTTGGTATCAATATGTACTTAAGGTACCAAAAGTAAAAGTACTAAAATGTTTATAAATAGCAGAACTACAAGCTCACAACGCGTCGCGACGCGTTGTGAGCTTGTAGATCACAACGTAGCTCACAACGTGTCGCGACGCGTTGTGAGCTTGTAGATCGGCTATTTTCAAATAAATGAAAATTTATTTGAAAATATAAAGGGGCCAAAGTGGTTAATGTATGTTTTATAATGTAATAATTTATATCTGCAAAGTAACTAGTAACTAATTTTTCAAATAATGGTAGTGGAGTAAAAGTACAATATTTGCCTCTGAGATGTAGTGGAGTTGAAGTAAAAGTACCTCAAAATTGTAAAAGTACAGTACTTGAGTGAATGTACTTGGTTACTTTACACCACCTGTGGGTGAGTGGGCAGACAGTGTGCGGTGGGAACTAAGGTGGGGTTTGGGGCTTTGCTTCTGTTGTGAGGGAAGACAAAAGGAGAGTCACCTGTAGAGTGGAAGTCCGGCAGGTGCTCTGCCTCTCAGGTCTCAGGGTGTATGGTTATAGCGCCCTGGAGGTTTTTAACTGTGCCTGTTGGCTGGCTGGCTGGCTGGATGAATGGCTGGGGACGAGTTGTTGAAATATAACGTTATAGGCTACTTAATCAACCATCAAATACTTCAGGAAGGAGACAGTGCACCACTTATGTCAGCCTGGCCAAGGCCGCGCTTTCTTTACACTTTTTGACTTTGTAAAATAAATCCTCAAAGTGCCTGTTTATGTAGAGTGTTTTAGCTTTAAACATTCTTGCATATTCAATCTTTGCTGTGTTAAGTCTGTCTGCAGTATGTGTAATGTGCCTATATGCGGAAATCAAACACCAAGACGAGAGTTTACGAGAGTGGACATGGAACATACTTTAGATTTGGATTCTGTTCTTTCTTGCCTGTTTTCAAGCACGCACACGCACACACACACACACACACAAACACACACACACACACACACACACACACGCACACGCACACTCAAACAGGCTACCAGCAACATGAGCCAGGATCTGTAGAAAGTTCAAGGAGTGCAAACTAATGTCAAGAGTTATGACAGGAACTACATTGAAGACAAGAACCTTGTTGTTTTTACATTACATTTATTATCGTCCAGTTTAGATCTCCTGGGGGAAAAAAAGGAAAGTTGTTGACGTTGATATGTTGATTATTGTGCGATTGTTATATGCCTCTCATCCAGATCAACTAATTTGCACCTTAATCCGAAACAGAAATGTGACCTTAATCCACAGTAAAATGCGGGATAACTCCTAGCATCAATACTGTAAACTAAATGCATACAGCATTTAACTTTTTCCTCCATATGGGTGTGCAGGTCCTATTCTTTTTCATGGTACTGTTCTAATTCAACATCCTGACAACTGGTGTGTGTGTGTGTGTGTGTGTGTGTGTGTGTGTGTGTGTGTGTGTGTGTGTGTGTGTATATTCTATTAGCTTTTTATTTAACCTACCATTGCATATTGTAGCTGTCAAGCAGAAACCTTTCATCGTTGTTTCCTAAATGGATTACCTATTTTATACTTAATTGTCATATGACAGTATTGTGCAAAAATAGCAAATATACAAGCTCAATATGCATCGCACGTTGTGAACTTGTACTTCGGCTATTTTTTAATATATATATATATATATATATATATATATATATATATATATATATATATATATATATATATATATATATATATATATATATTTATTTATTTTTAAACATTTTTGGCCTTTATTGTAGTTGTACAGTAGAGACAGACAGGAAACGGGGAGAGACATACAGCAAAGCTCGTCGGGAACGGGACTCGAACCCTCGATGCGCTGTCAGGCTACATTGAAGCCTAGGTGCCCGGACCGCTACGCCAGCCGCCCGTGCCGGGTGTTTTTAAACACTTCTAAACATTTTGGATTTTATAAAGATTTAACCAATATAAAGTATATAGTAACCAATATAAACAAGAGCTTGTGACTAAATAAGTACATTGGATCCATTGGAACACAGGTTCTTTTTTTCTATTTCCTCTAAAGTAACGGTGTTGGACATTCAATGTTTCCACCCAACTGCAATGGTGTCCTGGAACCCTGAGGAAGGAGGTGGACATCCAAAACATGTTGGTACTAATACCTTATTGCTTATTGCTTCCTTTAAATACCGCGTAGCGTCTCTTCCTGGGAAAACACTTGAACATATTGTCTATCCATGCCTTGATGAATGATATTTTTTTCCCCTGGTTAACGACGCACTCATTGTTTATTTTCTCCCTTCTCCTCAATGTTATTCTCTTCATGCCGGGGTCAAGCGTTTCCCCGGTGACCGAACGAGGCCGGACCTCCCCATATTTAACCCAACGCTGCTCCAAGAAATGGACACCACCTGTTTAAACGGTGGATGCCATGTTCGGGGTCAAGCAGGGTCCCGTTTGATTGGCCACCTCGAATGGACGAGGAACACGCCGCGTGGCCTCAGCGGTAACTTTTTTTTCCTTTTTTTTTTTTTTAAATGTTCAGGAAGTTTGGTTCACCCTTTACGGCCTATAGGACATTTCCTAGTACAGGAGTTAAGCACTCAGGACAGGAAACCATTTGCTGTGGCTGTAAGATCTCTTTAATGACTGTCTAACTAGAAACAGGCTGGCCTAATTCAGCGCCTGGAGCCAGCGGGGATATGGCCTCGCATCCAGGCTCCCCGTTAGAATATTTACTGCCTCTTCGATGGGAGTCTTTTTGACACCGCCGCAATAAAATTTACAAGGAATCCCTTTTTAGCGTGATGCGAGGCAAAGTGTGGTCAAGAAAGTCGAAAGAAGAGAGAGTAGAGGAAGGGGGGGGGGGGAACAAGGGCTAGAAAAAGAAGCAACTGACCATTAATCCAGTAATACCGGGAACGCATCTAATAGTATTCTTTTAGTTTTCTTTGGACTATAAAATAGCAGATATGCAAGCTCATAGCATGGCAGAAATCCTGAAAATGAGTGCAAATCTTTGAATATATATATATATTTTAAAAGTGAACATTTGTAACTCAAATCTTTGCTTCTGGGGGGTCCCTGGAACAAAATATTTTGAGATGGGGGTCCGCGGCCAAACACATAATCTAAAAATGCTAACAGTATGTTGCTATATGGTGCTCAAACCTTTTCATGTCAAGGACCACCCAAAATGATATGTATTTGGCAGTGGACCCCCCATCTCAAAATGTGTTGTTCCAGGGACCACCAGAAGCAAAGATATGAGTTAGTTTAAAAAATATACATTCAAAGATTGGCACACATTTTCACGATGAAAAAAAAAAAAAAAAAGACAGATCTACAAGCTCATGGGACGGCACTCTGTGAGCTTGTATACCTGCTATTTTTGAATAGCCAAATAAATCTAAAGTCACACAGATGCGTTCCCGGTCTTAACGGGTTAAAGTTATCAATCGTCTTTGTTTATGTGGAGTGGGTGCACCGCGGACGGCTGACAGAGGACGTTGAGACGGAGAGGATTTTGATTGGCTTTGTCCCCCGGTCACCTCGGAAAGCTATAGGTTGATGGGCAGAAACCATCTGACTCGGCTGTATTTCACACCAGGGTAATTGTTCCAAATCGTAGCCGCTCACTTTTAATATATGTGAAAGGGTCAACGTTGGCCTTTTTCTGTACGAAAAAAAAGTGCTGATGCGGATATTACTAAACTATCGGTGCCCTTCCAAGTCTCTTTTGACTCGTGTCAACTGTTGTTATAGCGGAGGTGGAAGTCACGGCATGGTCTCAAGAGCCCCGGGGCATCGATATCTTCGCCCGTCGGGGGGGGAACCTTGTATGTCCATGAAATTGAAAAAAAGAACCTGTGTTCTAATCGATCCATTGTAGTTATTAATTAGTCACAAGCTCTTGTTAATACTTTTCATTGTTTTAAATATGTATAAAAGCCACAGACGGACTTAACCGCTTTCAACCTGGAGTCATTGTTTTGGGCATGTAAAGGCGAAATTCTTTCAGAAGTTCTCAAAATTATTGAAAATAGCATGTTATGAAAAAAATACATGAAAAAATGAAATATGGAGATAAGAGGTTTATGTTCGACAGCGACAAGGTATGGCACACTATACCTCGTAGCATACTGTAGTAGTTTGTTGGCTATTGATGAAATAGGTATAACGCTGATACCCAGGGGGTTATTTGGCCCTGGAAGCAACAAACAAGGTATAGGAGATTGATTGATTGATTATAAAATACTATAGGTAATACTAGTAATTAAATAATACAATACAGCACCAGCAGTACACAGAGATACAGTGTGTTGTTCATGATCCCAACACAGAGTTCCTATAGTGGCTATAAAAGATGTACTGTATGTAGATATGTTTACGGTTCACAGATGAAGAGTGTCTGTGGACTGTTATGTATTCCTATGTGTTTTACATGCGTGTGTGAGTGTGTGCACTCCATGCAACTCTACAGTATGTGGCATGTCGATCCTCCTGCTAAGTCAGGAAATGAGGCGGGACCACCAGAGGTGATTGTGTGCATGTGTGCGCGCAGAGACACACACACACACACACACACACACACACACACACACACACACACACACACACACACACACACACACACACACACACACACACACACACACACACACACACACACACACACGTGGAAGAGAGAGAGAGAGAGAGAGAGAGAGAGAGAGGGGACTGGCTTACAGTCCCCAGTCAGCCACTGTGACCAGAACGCCTGTTAGCAAGCATGAGCCTTCCCACCCGACCACCAACCACCCACCCACCCCAATCACTGCCTTAATAAACCATTTCTAACATGCCACCCTGTGTCTGGACAAACTGACACACTTCAGTTTTCACTGCACACCCCACCCCACCACTCCCTTCGACCCCCCCCCCCTAACCACCCCCCACCCCGACCTTTCTCTTTCTTCCACTGTGGATTTAAACAAATGCAGTCAAAGCCAATTAGCGGAGAGCGAGAGCAGCACAGGAGAGGCCCTGGTAATAGTAACTTTGTTCAGCTGGTTCCTGCTGTGACCAGCCCTCATTTAAATGAACCGCTTGATAACCCTTAGAAATACGATCCCAGAGAGAGAGAGAGAGAGAGAGAGAGAGAGAGGGTGGCAGAAACAGACTGGGACAGACAGGGGCAGACAGACAGAGAGAGAGAGGGGAAGGAGAGCGTGAGCGACAGCCCCTCTCTCTCTATTTTCTCCCCCTTATTCCTGTTAGAGCTCCCTTTAACAGGCCCGTACCTCTGTGTGTCAGGGGCCACCGCAGTGTGACACAGTCAGTAGTGTGTGGGGAGGGGAGGGAGGGAGCCACCTATGTTGCTTTGATAAACCATAGTGGCCATTAGTGAGGTGAAATGCTGTAATGTGTGTTTAAACCAGGAGTTTTCAACGGGGGTACGGGACCCCTAGGGGGTCCTCAGAGTTAATACAGGGGGTACGCCTAATCTTTGTGTGATATGATTTTTGTTTTGTTTTACATTAACCACTTGAACGTTAGCATCCATTTTCTGAAGAGAACTTTAGCCAAAAATAGCCGATCTTCAAGCTCACAACGCCTCGAGCTGCGAGGCGTTGTGAGCTTGGAGATCGGCTATTTTTGGCTAAGAGTTCTAGGTGTAGAGGGAAAAAAGAGCAGCAAAAGTTTATCTGAAACACAATTTTATACAATACAGAGGGGGTCCCTGCTTCATCTCTCTCTCTCAGCTGGGGGGTCCTTGGCCTGAAAACGTTGAAGACCCCTGGTTTAAACTCAATTGGAGAGAGTGAATGTTGACAGAGCAGAAGTTCTACTCCAGCAGGTTCTGTAGTAGTAGTGACACATTTTTGTATCACTCACAATGATCGCCTATACAGTACATGTTCTGGGGTCAATGGCATTTTGGTTACTTTTCTATACATGTTTAGATAACCAAGGTATTGGAAAGTCACTTATGAGTATAATTCTATGACTGACACCATATGTGACCTACACTAGTTCCCTGACTGCCAAGAAAATTAGTTGAAGTGTTCCTAATATCGACTTAATATCAGTGAATCTGTTATTCCATGTCTACTGTACGTGTGGCTCCCAGCCAAACAAAGACTAAGCTGAGACAACAGTGTTAGAATAATGTTATCCACATCATCATTACATGTGAGGTAATGGAACAATTCACAAACCGTCTACCTGACGGAGTAAACAATGCACCCAGCCGAATGCTGTCAGCACCTCTGAGTCACTTTGGAGCTATGCTCTTTGCCAAACGGATTCTCATGAAAAGCCGATAGTCACAGTGGGCAGGCTATTGAACAACAACTACACTTGTACAGAGAGTTTTTCAGTAGTTCAGTAGTTTCTCACAGCCCATGTGTTTCTTTGAAATTGTCGAATGGGATTGAAATGCCATGGGCATAATATGTGTCACAAAACTACAGTATCTCAGCTCTTAAAGGTGCCGTAAGTGATATTTCTTTTAAATAATAGCTTTATATTCTGATAGTAATCATTGCTATAGAGTGTTTGTTCAGTATCAGGGGTCTCCCCATCTCTCCAGCTCTGTAGTAAACAGAACATGTTCAGGCCAGGATTTTATCCAATCAGGAGAGAGTAATAAAGAGATGGAGAGACCCCTGTTATTGAACAAACACACCATAGCAATGATTATTATCAGAACATAGAGATTTAACTTTAACTACCCGTAAACAACATGTAAAATGTCATTTGAAGTAAGAAGAATAAAAGCAGCATCATTGGAACCTTGAGGTTTGCGCGTACCGACCGACAGTGGCAAAAAGGCAAATCACATGTAGCATACCTTACTACAGCTCCCCACCCTCTCTCTCCTTCCTGCCCACTCAGACCGAAAACAAAGCGTATCATCACAAGATAAAACAAGAAGGGGGCGAGGGCAGTAAAGTCATCAAACCATTCCCCTTCATCTTTATGATGAAAAGAGGCAACGATTAGGAGACAATTTTCCACCCTGTGCTTAGCCTGCCGTGCGCATAAAAGAGACAAATCGAGCGATTGTCTGAAATATGTAAAGTGTATGTTTGCTGAGCCCCGTCGGTGGGGGGGAGCGACCGACTGAGTGATGTGGGAACCCGTTTGAAGTGGCGCTGGCTGATGTGGGGAGGGGGGTGTGTGGGGGGGGGTTTAGGGAGCTTTGATGCAATCCCTAGTGTTGTTTCACTGCTAATCATAGAGCCCGGGTCGGAGCAGCGTTCTGGGCAGATGGCCCTTTTGTCACTGAGGAAATAACAATCCAATAAAGATGGTAATCATATAAAAATGCAAGACATTGTTGACAGACCGCTTTTGACAGGCCTGCTTTTATGTCTTATGTCAGTCTGGGGAATGACAATGTAGCACTAGTCCATATACCCACCCGTATTTCCACCCACTAACTGACGGATCCACAGCTATACAGAGCTGTATCCTGATATGACATTGTGAGTTTTTTGTGACTTTTGCATTTGTCCAAAAAAGAAATGCACTGACTGTTATGCCCCAATTACCGCTTTCTCCAACAGAGCTGATGAACTGGTCCTCCACCTATGTGGACTTTTGTTGTAATTGGTTAAGAGGGGGCAGGTCAGGGCACTCGGGTGGCGCAGAGGAAAAGTACCTGCCCACCACCGTGGTGGAAGTCTGCGGGTTCGAATCCACCCCGGTGCGGACGGCTTGCAGAGCGTCTATACGAACACAGGGCGATCTTTGTCACCGCACATGTGTACTACTACGGGCTGGAGCGGCACCTGTCAGCAGGGAATGTTGAACAGGAGGAGTAGAACGGAGGCGCACATCCTCCCAGTTAGGGCTCCTCACTGGCTGGTGAGCCAGTATGGGTCCTACAGTAGTGGCAAGGAATGGGAGGAATTACATTACTAAATTGAGAGAAAAAAGGGGTAAAAAATAATGGGCTACTCAAACAAAAAAAAAGAGAAGAAAAAAGAAAAGAGTGGGCAGGTCTGTTGCCAGGAAGGCCTGTTTTAAATCGAGAGCAATCTCCGCCCAGCCGGTACTTTAAGCCCTTAAACAAGTGCACCCACTGGCGAAAGTGCATCAGCGTCATTACCTTAAGGTCAATGAAGACGGCGAGCAAAGATGCTCACCGAATTTTACAGTGTATTCTGGGAATATGTCAGGGAGCTGAACTCCCAGTTCCCTGCAGCCATGTTCAGCTCTGAGACCCCCTAAAAATATATATCTGACTCCCAATGTTGTTCACTACTGTACTTCCTGAACCGGGCACCAGTTTGAGAGACACCTTTTCTGTCTAGGCCAGTTTGTGTTCTCCCTTTTAGACATTGACAGAGAGTAACCCATTAACCCATTCAATCCGGGAACGCATCTCTTGTCATTTTAGATTTCTTTGGCTATTAAAAAATGAGCTTGTAGATCTGCTATTCTTTTTTTTTGTTTTTTTGCAAATCTTTAAATATATTTTTAAAGTGAACATTTGTCAAATATTTTGTTCCAGGGACCCCCAGAAGCAAAGATTTGAGTTACAAATGTTCGCTTTAAAAATATATATATTCAAGGATTTGCACACATTTTCACGATTTTTCAAAAATAGCAGATCTACAAGCTCATAGAGATCTGCTATTTTTGAATAGCCAAAGAAATCTAAAATGACAGCGATGCGTCCCCGGATTGAATGGGTTAAGACCTGAGGCCGACTCTACAAATTCTCTTAATAAAAAATCGTTCAGCATTTTTCAAACAAGTGGCACGCTGTGAGCGTCACTGCTATTTTTGAATAGCCAACGCAAAAAAAAATCTAAAATGACACATGCTGCTTTCCCAGTTTTCATGGGTTAACACTAGACTGTCAGACCCAGCATATTTGACTCACTGCCTTCCCAGCATGGCCATAAAATATGGAAATAATGACATCACCCTGTCTGTCACACACTTATATGCCTTAGTGACCTGCTGTCAGCATGCACGTTCACGCTGATGCCCAGGCCCTGTTGTGCCATTTGGTTTGGAGGATGTAACTACATTTCTCACCATTACACAGATAGCTGATCGGGGAGACAGGAGAGGCTGTTGGCCCTTCGATAGGCACTTAATGGCCCGTGAGGCATTGTGAGAGTCATATCACTGACCATCCACAGGTCCCCCCCCCCCCCCCCCACACACACACACACACACACACACACACACACACACACACACACACACACACACACACACACACCCCTCGCCCCCTCCTCCCACACACTTCCTATACAATCCAATGCCGCAAAGCCTCTTCCGTGACACTTTTAGTGACGTGATTTACACTACCATGAGACCAATGTGGGCTCTAGAAAGATGACAAACAATAAAATAGAATAAAAATAGGCGTGACGGAGCTCTAAGCAGTGTGGGACGGACAATGGCTTGTCACTTATGGCATGGTAGAGATACATTTTAATTTGTTCTTTTGTATAGGGAGGAGGGCTCATGAATTGTATTTTTTTTGGTTGCACACCACACACACACCACACACACACACACACACACACACACACACACACACACACACACACACACACACACACACACACACACACACACACACACACACACACACACACAGAGTGAGAAGTGTGTCATGTAACGACGATGTTTGTCCCCCACTATGATTTTGTTGTTGTTTTTTTCAGTTCCTCCAACTTTTTTCCCCCCTCAGTATTCTTCTTCTTCTTCTCTTTCTCCAGTTAATGTCATCTCTATGGAAACCGACAGCACCCTGGAAATCATTTTGCTAAACAGCTTTATCCGTTGCAGAGGAAGGGAAGGGGTGAGGTTAGAATACGTGTTTGGCACTGAGAGGACAAGTCACACCAGAAATGTACACACACACACACACACACACACACACACACACACACACACACACACACACACACACACACACACACACACACACACACACACACACACATGGCACTGGTGCATTAATAACGCTCATGTTGGGGGAAGTGTGTGTGTGTGTGTGTGTGTGTGTGTGTGTGTGTGTGTGTGTGTGTGTGTGTGTGTGTGTGTGTGTGTGTGTGTGTGTGTGTGTGTGTGTGTGTGTGTGTGTGTGTGTGTGTGTGTAGGATGGGGGGAGGGGGGCATGGTTCAGGCTCCATTATGTGCCACACTAAGGAGACCTTTGTGGGTGCTGGGGCCACACTTAAAGTGGCTCTTTATTTTGGCTCTCATTACACGCTCCAGTCCCACAGCAGATACTGTTTGTGTGTGTGTGTGTGTGTGTGTGTGTGTGTGTGTGTGTGTGTACGCGCCTGTGTGTGTGTGCAGTGGTGTAAAGTAACTAAGTACATTTACTCAAGTACAATTTTGAGGTACTTTTACTTTTACTCCAATACATCTCAGAGGAAAATATTGGACTTTTACTCCACTACAATTATTAAAAAACTTTAGTTACTAGTTACTTTGCAGATATAAATTATTACATTATAAAACACACATTAACCACTTTAGCCCTAGTTTATACCTAGGCTATTTGAACGCGTCACGGCTTGTAGATCTGCTATTTTCAAATATTTTACTTTTTTTTACTTTTGGTACTTGAAGTATATTTTGATACCAATACTTTTGTACTTTTACAAGTACAAAAGTACAATTTTGAACACAGACCTTTTACTTGTAACAGAGTATTTTTATATTGTGGTATTGCTGCTTTTACTTAAGTAAAATATCCAAGTACTTCTTCCACCACTGGTGTGCACGGGCCTATGTGTGAATGCGCGTGTGTGTGCGCGCGCGTGTGTGTGTGTGTGAGGGACTTGAATGCAGTCCCTCAGAGGAAGGCTGCGTTGCTAACCAAACTTTGCTCTGCGGCCCACACTCTGCTCTGCTCTGCCTGTCTCTCAGCCTCGGTGTGTACTAGCAGCAGATGCATGCGGGTACATGCATACACCACCCGGCCCTGATTTATGCATGCGGGGCCATTTTATTTGACATCGTTGTCAAACCTGATTACAATTATGTATATCAGGGCCCTTTTGTTGTGTTGTTGTTGATTGTTGCGGAGTGCATTAATCAGATTAGCGTTATACGGCGGAACGGCAGACACAGCTGTTTGAGGGGACGGGGGGCTTCTGTTCAGCGGTGGCCAATAAAAACTCAGCTGGACCGACCGAGCGCGGCCCGCGACTTGTTTTAGTCAGCGTTGCCATGTCCTGCTTATTATAAGCGACTTTTTTGGGCTTGTAAATATTGGTACAGTAGTTGCGGGTTGCGTTTTTTTGTGGTCTTGTTTCTGATGTGTTTTTTTCCCCAAGATTGAAAATAGCAGATCTACAGATCTTGTAGATCTGCTATTTTCAATTAGCCGATGTGTATAGGTTTAATGTGCTCGTGTGACCTAGAGTCACTTCTTTTGGGCTTGTTTTCATAGACCTCGTTGCTTATTTCTCTCGCAAAATCGGGCAACACTGGTTTTAGTGGCAGTTTGAGGAGGAAGTGGGAAGGAAGGAAGGAAGGAGGACCCTTATAGTTCTTCTGATGAATGTTTAGTAATCCCCTGTTGCCGGATAAAAGCCTACTTATGTAAAGAGCTCCACTTGAAATGCAATAATGAATCTAGATATGGAGATATCCAAAAGGGTGCTGGATAATGTTTCTTTACCCAGATGTGAAATATGTATCAGGTGGGAGGGAATATTTCATGTATAATTTACATGATGGTAATCTAATCATTCAATAGATCTAAAATACTGTGGGGTTAAGTCATATTTTGCCAATGAATTATTACATTTCACATTACCATTTACGTACAATTGTAATTTTTTTTGTAATAATACATTTTATTCTCTATGCTCTATTAAAAAAAACAAAATTAACGCTTATATGCCAGACCGCACGTTGATCTGCTATTCCTTGAACATATCTGAATGTTTGCTACAATGGCACGCTTAAAATATGGAATATATCGTCGAAAATGTGTGACAATCTTTGAATATATACAGTATATGTTTTAAAGCGAACATTTTTAACTCCGATTTGTGCTTCTGGGGGTCCCTGGAACAATATATTTTGAGATGGGGGTCCGTGGCCAAATATTTATCATTTTGGGGGTCCATTACATGAAAAAGATGGAGCACCACTGATATAGCAACATGCTGTTAGGATTTGGAAAACATTTTTTTAATATGTATTTGGCCGCGGACCCCCATCTCAAAATGTTTTGTTCCAGGGACCCCCAGAAGAAAATATTTGTGTTACAAATGTTCCCTTCAAGATATATACATATTCAAATATTTGCACAAATGTTCAAGATTCTTCAAAAAGCGCAGATCTACAAGCTCATAGCGCGGCACTCCGTGCTATGAGCTTGTAGATCTGCTCTTTTTGAATAGCCAAAGTACAAAATATGGATAAAGTGGTTACCCAGATGCGTTCCCGGTTTGAATGGGCCAAGTCTGTCGTGAGTGCTTTTCAAAACGCCATAAGCTGTGTCTATTTTGTTCATAAGTCCAATCTAACACGTCAGAGTAGCAACAAGCTTGTTAACATTTTGACCCTCCACAGTTTACCTGCAATGCCCTCAAGAGGACCAGAAGCTCCCAGGACCTCACCTGAGTTGGTGTCAATGCTATCTGAACCCATGAACTCATTGCCGGGTTCCGCATGAGTGCCGTGCTATGAGCTTGTAGATCTGCTATTTTTTGAAAATTTGTGCAAAACTATGAATATATGTATTTTTAAAGGGAACATTACTCACTCAAATCTTTGCTTCTGGGGGGTCCCTGGAACAAAATATTTTCAGATGTGAGTCTGCGGCCAAATACATAAAAATGTTTTCTAAATCCTAACAGTATGTTGCTATATCAGTGGTGCTCCAACTTTGACTGCCATCTCCTCGCCTACAACAAGTCAGTGGAAATGTTAAGAGTTGAGACGGCAATAAAATGGGTGAGTAGGTAGAGAGGTCGTCTGGTAATCAGAGGGTCGCTGTCTGTTTCTGTGTTGAAACAGTCTGCTCCCCAGGCGCTGTATTAATGGCATCCACTGCTCCTAATAGTTAGGATGGATAAATGCAGAGTATAGGCCTACACATTTCACATGAGAGCAAATGTACAGTGACAAATACCCAACAATGAAACAATTGACTCCTGTGTATTCACTGCAACTAAATTGGTTGTACTAATTTGTGCTTCAAATCTTGTTAATCAAATGCAGTGGTGTAAACTGTAAAGTACTTGTACTCTACAATTATTTGAAAACTTTAGTTACTAGTTACTTTGTAGATTTTGTTACAAAGCATAGATTATTATTACAAAGCATACATTAACCACTTCAACCCTATATACATTTCGGCCATTTGAAAATAGCCGATCTACAAGCTCACAATGCGTCGTCGTGATGCAACGCATTGTGAGCTTGTAGATCTACTATTTTCCAAAGATTTTGAAAACTTGTGAAATGGGACATTCTGCATATGGAGGACTTTCTACTTTTGGTACTCTAAGTACATTTTGATACCAATACTTTTGTACTAATTTTTAATTCTGGACTTTTACTTGTAACAGAGTATTTCTATATTGCAGTATTGATACTTTTACTCAAGTTAAACATTTTGATGTTGCTTTCCACCACTGATCAAATCTAAAAAGAGTGAACATAGATTCCATGAAAAATCATCCTCAAATCACTGAATTTGCCTGAATCTTGCATTAACGCTCCCAATACAGTAAAGGGGCACTACACTAAACAGTTGTCCCCCTTCCGTCAACTTTTCGTGATTGACATCATGACATCTAGGCTGATTATAGGCAGACGCTGGCTTATAAGCAGACAGGCTTTGCTGTCAGAGCATTCACATATAATCCTCTGAGTCACGCAAGTGGGCTGGAATACGACCTCAAACTGACATGCAAACTAGAATCCCACCCAGCAGCAACCTGATGGCATGGCCCCTATACGCTAGTCATCTCCAATAGGCTATTAGCCCAAACTTATCCCCTGTAGAGGGCTATAGAGACTCTTTATTGTAACCAAGGTCAGCTCATTGGCTGGATTACACAGGATGTTTACACTTAACCACATGGACCCTAGAGTCCTTTTTGTTGGGGGCATGTCATAATAGACAAACATTTGGGGAAAACAGCCAATCTTGTAGATCGGCTATTTCTGGGTTTAAAGGGCAACTCTGCCGATTTTGTACCCAACCCCTATTTTTAATGATGTTGAGGACATAATAAACATTATGCTGGATTGCGTTTTGTGTTTTTTTTTTCCTGTGTTTTGATACTTTGAACACTATTTAGTGACTGGACTACAGCTTTCCTGTAGTTCCAGTCAGACCTTCTCCTCCAGCTGATGTCAATCACCTTGTTTTTTTTTGTTTTTTTTACATAAATCCTCTCTTCTGGAGGGTCCCTGGCACAAAACATTTTCAGAGTGGGGGTCCGCAGCCCAATACATATCAATTTAGGGGTCCTTGACATGAAAACGTTAGAGTACTACTGGCATAGACGATGCACTGAGCATCAAGCAGTGGTCCTCTGAAACCTTTGCTGATGAAGCAGCTGTCAACTCCAGACAGCATCAGCAGCTGGCTCTGTGTGTGTGTGTGTGTGTGTGTGTGTGTGTGTGTGTGTGTGTGTGTGTGTGTGTGTGTGTGTGTGTGTGTGTGTGTGTGTGTGTGTGTGTGTGTGTGTGTGTGTGTGTGTGTGTGTGTGTGTGTGTGTGATGTTGCTGTAGGTACCAACTTTATCTCCATATTTCAACCAACTTTGTGATTTTTTTGGTCTTTGTGTAAATTAACGCCCTACTTCATCATCCTGCAGCATCACACAAAAACATCAAAAGTAGCAGATCCACAAGCGTGTAGATACTCCTGCTGTTTTTGGACATATATGAGTGTTTGCGTGTGTGTGTGTGTGTGACTGTGTGTGTGTAGCAGTTAGAGAGAACAACAAGTGAGTATAGGAGGAACATGCAAACGCTGCCACCACCCCATGGCCCCGCCCCCTGCCTGCCTGTCACACTCCATATGATGAATGGATCAGGCTTTGCATCAATCTGATAGTGAGCCGCCATAATTGGATTATTTACACAGCGGAGGAGGAGGCACATGGGGGGGGGGGGGGGGGGGGGGGGGGGGGGGCCTGCTCACACCCCTGGAACCCTTAGGTGGTCACCAGGCTCTCCTCCTGCTCCCAGGCCACAGACTGTGACCTGCAGTCAATATTGCCCCCACGGCAGGGGTCCTCAACGTTTTTTCAGGACCCCCTAGCTGAGAGAGAGATGAAACAGGGACCCCCCCCCCCCCCACTACATATTGTGTTCATGTTAAATGTGTGTTTTCAGACATTTAACCACTTAAACCATCAATACTTTGTAAAACTTGACCGTTGGCTCTGTGCTTGGTCTGCTCTTTTTTCCCCTCTACACCAAACCTCTTGGCTGAAAATAACAGATCTACAAGCTCACAACGCCTCGCAGCGTGAGGCGTTGTGAGCTTGTAGATCTGCTATTTTCAGGCTAAAGTTCTCCTCAGAATAGGGATGCTTGATTTGAAGTGGTTAATGTAAACATTCACACAAAGATTTGGGCGGAACCCCTGTTGTAACTCTGAGGAGCCCCTAGGGGTCCCGGACCCCCTTATTGAAGACCCCTGCCTCACGGTGTTGGATGGTGAAGCCCGGGCCGCGCTAACCGGTCATCACCACTGATGCCAACTGAGCTAGATGTGGTGGTGTGTTGGCTATAACTACAGCAGAATATGTCCGGAACTGTCACTTTTCAGGATTCAAATTCAAAAGTAGCAAACACAGCAGATCGTCAAGCTCGCGTTTCGAGCTTGTAGATCTGATATTTTCGCTACTTTTGTGTGACGCTGTAGTATGATGAGTAGGGCGTTAATTTACCCCAAAAAATCTAAAAATTTGAATATAGAGTTAAGAGATTTCTTGCTCCGACAGCAACGATATGTCTTGTTTTGCTTTTGGTTCGTGTCGTCACTGTCGGTCAACTGTTACTTTTTCAGAAGAAAATGTGTTCCATTGGATCCAATGTAATTATAATTTAGTCACAAGCTCTCGCTAATACATTTTGTTGGATAAATAATAAATATTATAAAACCCACAGGACAGACTTAACTACTGTAGTATACTGTGTTGTTTGTGCACCTCTCAGGCCAGCGTCAGTATATCACTTTGCTGTCAATATGTGACAAGTGACTCATAGTTTGTGCAGGGCAGGTCCGAGTCGGTCCAGACAGTTAGTATCTGCAGCTGTAGAGAGACTGGTTGTTGTTCTCTCGGTCCCCCCTGGCGAGGAGCCGGGCTGGAGAGTGACTGCTGGAATGTCCTGTGTGGTCTGACAGTGGTGGAACGAAGTACTCACGTTTTGCACGTGAGTAAAAGTACCAATACCGCAATGTAGAAATACGTAGAATTCCGGAATAAAAAATGTACTTGAGTAGAAATATTGGTATCAAAATGTACTTAAAGTACTAAAAGTAGAAAATAGTCATTATGCAGAATGTCCCATTTCACAAGTTTCCAAATGTATAAAATGTACAAAAATCTTTTGAAAATAGCAGATCTACAAGCTCACAATGCGTCGCATCGCGACGCATTTTCAAATGGCCGAATATAGGGCTGAAGTGGTTTTAAAATGGTTTTAAAATAGGCCTGAAAACGTTTTTGTTTCAGAGGGCATTTTCATGTTGAATTGTTGTTTAGTCATATCTGTTTTTAAATCGTGCTTTTTAACTTTATATGATTGATGATGTTTTACCATGTGGCACTCTGAGATTCCTTGTGAATGAAAAGTGCATTACAAATTAAATGTATTATTATTATAATGCCTGTTTTGTAATAATAATCAAAATCTACAACTAGTAACTAAAGTTTTCTAATAATTGTAGTGGGGTAAAAAGTACAATATTTGCCCCTGAGATGTAGTGGAGTAGAAGTACTGAAAATTTCAAATAATCCAGTAAAGTAAAAAATCCTCACATTTTTACTTAGAAGTACAGTACTTAAGTAAATGTACTCAGTTACTTTACACCACTGGTGGTCAGACAGGGAGAAGATGTGTTCCACACAACACAACACCACCCATGGGCCCCGCTTTACAGCTCAACCAAGCACAGCGTTACTCTGGCAACCGCTCATCTACCTATCCACCCACTTGCACAAATGCAGCTCACAGGAGGACCCAGAATGCAGTGCTCTCTTGGCACCGGCCAGATTCATTTTGTCATGAAGCATTTTCAAGTTTTATTTTCGCCAGTAAAAGTTTTAACGCAGCCGGATTTTTTAGCATTGGATTAATATGTAAATTTCTACGAGGGCCTCTCTTCAGTTATTGCTCATATGATGCTTTTATGAGTTTGATTTTGAAAATGAACAAGAGCTGTTGTTGGGGGGGAAACGAAATGTAATGTATTACCTGATGGACAAAGATTTTTTAGAGTGACCTCCAAATCAAACAGGGAACACTTCATCACACAGTATTCATCCTGGCATGCATAACACTGGGTCTACAGTACAATACCATGTATGATCCATGTTGGTGACAACATATTAAATCCACACATCTACACAAAAAGCTGAATAACTGTTACGGATACCTACAAGCTTTTTTTTCCATGATGGGAATTGAAATGACGTTTACATAATTTCATTTTATTTCCTTAATTTCACGTATCTGAAGCCTCAGCTTTATTTTACGCGTTCTCACCACATGAGAATCTTCTTCCACCAGAGTTTTGCATAGTTTTTTTTTTCTGTGGCGCTCGCAGTAGAACAAGCCTGTTAATCCATTAGGACCGGGAACGCATCTGTGTAATTTTTTGATTTCTTTGGCTATTCAAAAATACAGATATACAAGCTCATAGTGCAGCACTCGGTGGCGCGCTATGAGCTTGTATATTTGCTATTAAAATCGTGAAAATGTCTGCAAATCTTATACAAGTTTTTTAAATCAAACAGTTTTAACTCAAATCTTTGCTTCTGGGGATTCCACAAACGTCTTCTAAATCCTGACAGTTTTTTTGAAAGAAAATTTATGTTGCTATATCAGTGGCTCTCAAACTTTTTTTTAAATGATATGTAATTGGCCGCGGACCCCCATCTCAAAATCTTTTGTTCCGGGGACCCCCATGCAGAAGCAAAGATTTGAGTTGAAAATGTATATACATATATTGAAAGATTTGCACAGATATTAACGATTAAAAAATAAATAAATAGCAGATCTACATGAGCTTGTATATCTGCTAATTTTTTTATAGCCAAAAAAAAAAAATGACACAGATGCGTTCCCGGTCTTAATGGATTAAGCGCCAGTGATAGGAGCCAGAAAATTCAGATCACTTCCATACCACTGTCTCCCAAACAGATTCTCTCTCCGAGCATTACTAAAAAAATCTGTGCAGAACACAGGCCTCCCACAGAGTTATTTACCCTGATTATAAAGCGGGCCAGTAAAGTGCCCTGTCCACTGAAGGAAAAAGTGCATAGCCATCTTTTTGCATACTGCATAAATTCTGTGGAAAATTCCAGCAGGATTGTTTTTTATTAGGCTAAAGTTCCCAGGAGCAGTACAGCCAATAAAAAGCCAACAAGATAAAAGAGCAGGGAGGATTAGGAAGGGATGAAAGCTGTAAAATTTTCCATATTATCTTGTGAAAAGCTATGTTCTCTTGCTCTCCACCCTCTTATTACATTTACCTTAATTATTCTGAAGGACAAAGCCAAAGTTGGAGTGATCTGAACTTCCAGCAAGTCACCAGCCACCACGCATTTAATGCTAATTCAGAGCCTTTTATGTCCTTGGTGGTACTCTGAAATACATTTCTTTTTCTAATGGCAAGAACGCAGCCGTGGACTCGGGCAGTAAATTAAGTACATTGTTGTACAAAGACAACCTGACTCGAGCCCCCCCACCACCCCTCTCAACCCCCTCCCCTGTGCTCCTGCCCTCCCTGTTGCGTGTCTACGAAACGCACCACAAGTCAGGGAGACTCATAAAAGGAGAGGCGAAGAGACATTGAAATATCTGAACCTTGCAAAGATAAACAAACGGAGGTATTCATTGCACATTTTATGAGGCTGTCCAAAGAATTCTGTCCTCTGCCAGGTCTTTTTTTTTTTGGTGTGTATAGCACCGAGGCCTTTTAGTACGCGGGCGGATCAATTTGCACAATCAAATTAATAAGAGAAAAGAACAGACTTACACCCAGGCATGAAAGCGTGTGTGTGTGTGTGTGTGTGTGTGTGTGTGTGTGTGTGTGTGTGTGTGTGTGCGCGCGCACGCACGACAGGATAAATAAACACTTGTACACACGGTCACAGAGACACACACACAATAAATAAATGGTTAAATAAATGGGCTTGCTTTGCCCTAGCTCATGGATCGGTTTGCAGTGTTTAGGTCTAAAGAAACCATCTGGGTGTTGCCTTTCACTCTGCTCTGTGGAGCACAGATGCGCCTTTTGTAGCGCGCTCCAAATCTTAATAAGCAGTTAAAATATTTACCGAGGTGTTTTTTTTCTTTACCCCGCCTCCGCACACCCCCCCCCCCCCCCCCTCTGCGGCACACAACCACATTTCCTCCTTCTTTTGCATCTTCATCCTTTTTATCATTATTATTATTTATACCTTTTCACCGACGGAAAAATGGAGATGTCCACTAAACGTGATTGATTGGGCTTAAAAATGCCCATTATTACCATTAAGCCCCACATGTCAGCTGCTGCCTTTGTGCCGGCTGTATTTCTAAGCTAACCAGTGATCCATGAGCACGGACAGGAGGGGGAGAAGAATGTAATGCTTCTGAAAGAAAATGCCCATTTCTCTATGGATCCTTCACTTGATTAAAAATACAGCTGCAGACACTAGCATACGAGAAGCAAAGGAAGAAAGAAAGAAAGAAAGAAAGAAAGGAGGGAGCTAAAGAGTAATAGGGAGGAGGGAATTGCTGATGATGTAGGGAAAAAAAGAACTTGTTCAGAATTAGGATTAATACGTTTCTTTCAGCTGGCAGAAAATAAAAAACAGTGTCATGTCATATATGAATGTGTTTGTTGGAGAATGAATGCGAGTGTTCTGTGGCAAAGGAGATAATTGCCTTTCCAACACACATGGGAACTGAAACCTGTGGAATGTGCAGAGAGAGGAGGGGGGTCAGTGAATCTGTTCACTGTTGTCACTGAAAACGGAGCAACTTATCCACCTGGCGCTTACAAACCATACTGTTTATTGTCACACAAACACAAGCATGTGAGAAAAGGCGCCGAACAAACAAAGGAAATAGAATATCTGAACTAAGGTGTATTCCGTGCTAATGAGCCTCTTTAGTCTTTACTGAAACAATTGTATTTTTGTTTTGTTTGCCTTTGTGTCAAATTCTGTGGGAATGCGTTTGATTTTAGACACATTTAATAACACCACACAAGAGCACATTGAACACTTACTACAGAGCTGAAATATGTCCTGTTTTTCTTTTCTTTTTTTTCAAACAAACAACAAGACAGTGTTTACCACTAAAGCCCTACTTTATACTTCTTCGTAGGATGGTGCCGGGGGGGGGGGGGGGGGGGGGGGGGGGCGGCAGATCTACAACCTCACAACGCATCACCATGCGATGCGTGGTGAGCTTGTAGATCAGCTATTTTCCCACAATTCTTAATTTTTATTGACAATGTTCTGCCTGTAATGACAATACCCAACATAAGGAAGTCAGGTTGAATGTGGTTAATCTATCCATGTGTTTACATTAACACTCAAAGAATCACAGTGCTAAACTTAACTAATTTGCAAATGAACACTCAGGATTTTACAGTGTACAAGAGTGCGTGTCATTCAGGTGATGTTTGAATCATAATATCCTAGTATTCTTTTGTTATGTCATGGTGATGACTGGATCCGGGTGGCATGATGATTGTGTGTTTAGCTTGATGTGAGTAAGGCCATGATGTCATGGGAGATGTAAACAGCATGGCTTCATAACTATGTGATGCAGTGAGTCACTGCAGTCACACACACACACACACACACACACACACACACACACACACACACACACACACACACCCACCACTGTTTGGATTTGACTTCCTGCACATGGCTTTCGCATGTCAGTGGACTAATATGGCCTTATTAAGCTATACCCAAAAGCTACAAGCACCCCCCCTTTTTTTTTTGCCCAATCAAGAAATATGTTTTAGGGCATTGTAAAAAGCAGGAAATTGTATTTTCACCATGCACTTCCTGTGCTGAAATTTCCACAACAACTTTATATTCCTTCAAAAGGGAAAGAGAGCGAGAGAGAGAGGGGAAAAAAAACATGCTGCTAACTCTGCGCTGGGTCATTAGTATTCACACTTTTTTTTACATTCACTTTCTACCTTTGTTTTATGGGTTCTCAGCACTTATTTCTCAAGTTACTTTTCAAAATGTACCCAGGGGGGAAGCATTTATCTGTATAACTCAAAGTCACGCTGCTGCAGCGCAGTGCTGGACTTACTGAACACAGGGGTATCCAACCTGTTCTATATGCCAAGGACCCCTGAATAGCCATAGCCTCTGGCTGCTGACCCCCTATTGTGAAATGGCTTTTTAAAAAATGGGGGGAAAATTAGTGAAAATACCTTGTAGATCTGCTATTTTCGTTTTTTTTTGTTTGACAATATGCTATTTTTTTTTTATTGAAAATTGTTTTTATATATATATATTTTTTTAAATGTTTTTCTTTTTCTCCTTTCCTTTCCAAATGGACCCCCTGGTTGCACCCCACTTAAAAAAAAAACACACACGTGATGTATACAGTATACAGGGGCCAGTATTTTAGACTGTTGATTGAAGCAGTTGAAGAGTGAAGCCTGCCAGGCTTCATATAATAGTGTCAGCTTTATCTCCAATAACACAGAGGAGGAGATATTCCATTAGACGGCGCGAGGAAGACGCCATGCAGTGACGCAGACCCCGCGCCAGCGACACGCAGGGTGACAGTGGCAATTGGTCTCCTGAGCACTCTATAGGAGTCATCAGTCATCGAGGCACAGCAGCAAGGCCCATTAATTCACTCCGTGGGAGGAGACTGTCCACCTCCATAGGCCCTTTGAGTTTTATGTGTGATTAATAGGTGGCCTTCCTCGGCCATTTTAGCTTACAGGTGACCAACCTGTGAAATGTCCCCGAAGCATCTCGTCGGTGACATCAGTGTGCACAATTTTCTCTTTTATTACTTTTGTACATCCAAGGTATTTAATTCAGTGGTTCTGTTAAAAATATATATGAAAAAAATATTCATATAAAAATATTCAAACATTTTCAAAGAATTTCAAGATTGTTTTTTTCAATTAGTTGATGAATATATGGCCCTGGGGCGGTCCCCAGACCCCACTTTGGGAACCCCTGCATTAGACCATGGACCACCATAACTCTGAGAGTGTACAAATTCTCTTCAGTTCTATAAAATCTTTTAGGGTTTTCTATGTTCTGAAAAAGCGAACATACTGTATAGCTGATCTACAAACTCACAATTGCAGTTTTGTAGATTGGCTATTTTTGTTGTGAAAGTATGAAATAAGGCTTGAAGTGATTAAAAACAGGAAAAGACAACACTTAAGAATATCATCACAATCCAAAACCCCTGACAATATCATGATCTCATATCACAATATCGAGTGAGTGTGTGTGTGTGTGTGTGTGTGTGTGTGTGTGTGTGTGTGTGTGTGTGTGTGTGTGTGTGTGTGTGTGTGTGTGTGTGTGTGTGTGTGTGTGTGTGTGTGTGTGTGTGTGTGTGTGTGTGTGTGTGTGTGTGTGTGTGTGTGTGTGTGTGGATCGTCAAACCTGTGGTTACAGGACAGTCTCCCTAAACACAATGCCAGAACATCCTGCCACCTACAGTATATATTTCATAACTCCAGCCTCTGCTTGTGTTGATACAGTGGTGCTATGGGGTCCCGGGCAAAAGGACATGAGAACATGAGAGAACATGTGCCGGGGGTCTGGAAAACATGACCTCACACACGCGCTCCGGAGTGGAAAGATTCCCAGAGGTCAAAGCACTGTTGTTCCTCAGTGGGGAGGAAGTGCCCAAGGGTCCAGGAGGCCATCGAGTGACCTCACAAGGTGACATATTGAGCAGAGGGGGCAATCTGCTTTAAGACGCCCACCTCTGAGATAACACATACAGTACAGCTGTGCAGCGGCTGGATTAGGAGAGCTGTACAGTATTTAGAAGGATCTGCCTGTGAAGTAAATCATTTCGGTTAAAGGGTCTACACCATGAATTTTAACTTTTTCTTCATTTTTGTGTGTTTTTGGTCTCCCCCACCTCTCTTCTGTTCCAACAAATACCCGACTTCGAGCATGCAGGCTTTCATAGGCTATCTGTGGTTTTTATGTAAATTGGTCTGAAAACAGTCCGTCAGATTTGTTCCCCCACCCTACGTCACGTCTGGGAACAATTCCTCCCGTTTTTCAGTTCTAACCAAAAAAAAAAATCAAAAAAAAATAATAATATTTTTTTTTCATTTTTATTTTTTTTTCAAATTTTTTCATTTTTTTTTTTTTTTACTTTTTCCACACAGAACCAGGACATAACATGCATACAAACTGGCTCAATAGCGCCCCGTGCCAAACAGGACAATGTGGTATTGCAGGTGAAAGTGCTTTATAAGCCAGAGAGAAGTTAGTTGGAATGAGTATATCTGAGGCTTGATTTAGGCTCAAACCTTTTGAAAAACGTTTGAGGGACATAAACAATATGATATCAAATATTATTATTATTTTTTAAATTCATGGTGTAGCTCCTTTAAATTGCTTTTATTCATTTCTTTTTTTTTTTAATTTGCCACTGATCCGATCGCTGAAATCAGATTAGCTGAAAAAAATCTTAATTATGAATTGTGCATAATTATTATATTTAAGAAATGACTTGTACTTGTTCATACCAGTTTTACATTATTCACTTATCAAGTTCATTCTATTTAAAAACCCTAGTGTCCCTCATTCTCGTTGGAACATTGGTGAAAATAGCTCATCTACAAGCTGATCTACAAGTGAGCTTGTACATCGGCTATTTCTTGACACATTTTGGTGTAGAGGGGGGGGGGGGGGGGGGTAGGGGGTATAAGTATACGTACAGTTTTAAGTGATTTCAAACAGTTCAACTGTTGAACCTCAATGCAGCAATACAGTGGAATGTCAGGCTCTCATTGGCATTGCACAGCAGCCCCGACTGTCCATCTCACCGCTCCAATAGGGCTCCCTGTCTCCTCCTGCCTCCTTCTCAAATAAGTCATCCCTTTTTTTCCCTCCCCTTTATCTCTCCCTTAACATCCCTCCCCCCCCCCCCCCCCCCTCTCGCCAGCCATTACTCTCCACCTATTCTCGGCGTGGCGGTGTGGATGCGTTTGTTTCTCTGCGGCTGACACCACGTGGTCCCCCCCCCCCCCCCCCTCGCGCCCCACCCCCTTTTTATAGCTGCCGTGCCGTTTGTTTTATTTATCTGACAGCCGTCCCCTCGCATTGTCCCGGGTTATCAGCGCTCTCCTGCAGATCGCGTTACCGCCTGCGCGAGGCTCTGACCCATCTCAGGGTTCACCTTTAAATCTGATTCTTATCATTACTTCAGTGATAAATAGGCAAGGCTTAGGGGGAGATTACTCTGCTCGTCCCGTTCCCCTTTTTCTCCTCGCACCGGTGCTGCCGGCGGCGATACCCCCCCACCCCCCACCCCACCCCGACAGGCCCGCTGTGCCGACAGCCCCCCCGTCTCACTCAGGGAGGAAGGCAAACGCTCAACTCTGTTCCTTTAAAGATTTTGGGGACTTTAGAAAAGAAGGAAGGGAGAAAAAAAGCAAAAAAAAAACAACCCTCTTATTGCCGTTCCCATGCGAATGGTGCCTTATCTCCAGTGGGCGTCCTTTAAAGCCCTCTTCCCACTCTGCTAGGCTCCTCCGAGAGTTAGTCAGCAGCAACACCCCGTCATACTGACAACTGAGCTCCCTCATCGATTTTTCACACGGGTCTTATCTGCGGCAATAGTTTCAGAAAGTTTTGTGTGTGTGTGTGTGTGTGTGTGTGTGTGTGTGTGTGTGTGTGTGGGGGGGGGGGTCGCTCATGAAAGGGATGTCGTTCCAAATGTAATCTGCCAGCCTACTGTTCCCAGCTCTCTCCGCCGTACACACCTCACCTCTCCCTCACACTGTCTCTCTTCCACGTTCGGGTCTCACTGTGTGCTCTCTTTCACTCCGTCTCCCTGTCTTCATTGCTTCAGTGCTGTTTTAGAGATGGGGGGGACCTTAATTCCAGGGTAACCCCACACTTGCATATATCTCTCTCCCTTTTTCCTTTCATAATATATTAAGGCTAGATCATTATTATTCAAAACCGTGCTGCGTCTCAAATCACAATGTGATTCTGGCACTTGGCTTCTGAGGATTGCAGTGCTTTTCAAAATCACACAGTCAGACCTGCCAGTTAATATGTCTGGGTCTGAAATGTGATTCAATGCATGGGTAGGTGGGGCTTTGCCGTTGTTGCACTCATTCAAATTTAATTCTGTGTGTGTATTCTGCGTGCATGTGTATCTGTGTGCGGGTGTGTGAATGCTTTGGATAAAGGCACTATACTATATAAATGTACCATTTGCGCGCGTGTGTGTGTGTGTGTGTGTGTGTGTGTGTGTGTGTGTGTGTGTGTGTGTGTGTGTGTGGATGTATTTAGGCTGTTGATTATAGATAAAGAGTGCGGGCCTACAGTACTGTTGCAGTGGTGTCTGATGGACTGATGTCCTGTGGGGTCATCTCTTTGTCCAGTTGGTGACACATGGACACCGTGTGTGTGTGTGTGTGTGTGTGTGTGTGTGTGTGTGTGTGTGTGTGTGTGTGTGTGTGTGTGTGTGTGTGTGTGTGCGCGCGCGCGCGTGTTGACTCTGTCAGTGGTCAGTCCGTGTTACCACTTCCTTTGATTGATGGTCACTAACGGCCGACCCCACTGACCACCACTGGGAAATATGGAATTCATTATTTGGCTCCCCATGTGGAGTCAAAGGTTAAACTGGAACAATGATAAAATGGAGGGAATCGTTTGCTCTGGACCCATGGCCGGACTGGAGTGACAGTCCTGCATACGGCCGGGCCAAAGCTCCTGTAGCGTTAGCAGCTGGCTCCTCTCACCTATATCATGTGGACAGTTTTTAACAGCAGTAAGCTGAGAGAAGTGCATGACCGGGTGATGGAGGACCCTGGAGTTAGCCCCGGGTCGCAATACCTAACCAGGGTTCACAATCTTTAAGTAAACATTTAGGAGGATGCGTACCTCTGCCATATTCATCATTGTGAGAATTCACAGCTGCTGTCAACGGAACCTGTAAAAGCCTTAGTTTAACATTATTTTGTCTTCACACCGGTGGTCTGTTTTCAGCTGTTATAGCCTATATGCTGCAGGTTAGCAGAAGGACACAAGCTGCTTTCTACAGCGCGTCATTTCAGACGTTATATGTGTTTTTCCCCCCCAGCTGCATTGCACTTCACTCTTTCTCACTAGTTTATTGATTTATTGTGCCGTTATGTAATAATGATAATGAGGCATTTTGAAGCTCCTCTCAGATTATGTGATTGACCATCACCCATATGAGGCTGACCTCTTGCCCTCATCAGCTTTGCCCTATTTGGCCCAATTATTAGCCGAAATGACGAATTTGATCTCCTTTCAAACGCGGCCCATACAAAAGGTTCCATTCTCTCCCCATCATGTTTGGCCAGTGGGCTAACAAGAGCCGACTGGTGCATTAATGATGATAGATTCCACACCCAGGGACCTCGGAGAACAATCACTCCCAGAATGCCGTGCAAGGAGGGCTGACCCCTTGACCCGTTTCAGGCCACACGGCAAAGGAAATCTATAAGCAGATTTGGGAAGGCAGGGGAGTGGTCAGTGCGGTGGCCGGAGTGGCCCGGTCAGTTAAGCGCTATATAGGAGCGTGTTTGCTGGACAAACACACTCGGGGGGCACACAAGCTCCACACAGCTGGGGGGAATAATCCCATTGAAGCCCTCTCTAATATCCGGAGGCAGTGTAAGTAAAAAAAAAAAGAAGAAAAACGGAGACGCTGTAAAATATGCAAATCTTTTTAAAAGCTAATGAAGCACAATCTCATTTCACAACAAGCTGAATTTTGTTCCAAAGAGGCAGAAAAAGACCAGTTGAATTGAGTCCCACGGTGTTGCCCTGTGGGAAACTTGTCATCTTTGAACCCTGGTGTATAGAGGGGTTGCCATGTCCCCTGTACCTCAGCAACCACTCAGCATCTCCCCGTTTGAAAGACATGGTGCCTGTTTCCTCCAGAGGGATAAAGTCCTTTTCAGGAAGTCCAGTTCACCACCATACTACTGTACACCGCGTCACCTTATTTACATTTACGAATCCCCCTGCACTATTAAAAACATGGAAAAGTACATACACCATCTATAACTATCTTGAACGTCGGAGGAAGGCAGGTGAAGGGAAGCTGTCAACCATGTATAGGCTAAATATTATTAGATCAAAGTCATAATACCAGCTTGGGCATCAAGGCGTTCTTAAAAATGATGGTACTGGCCCGGACCGTTGGCGTAGCGGGCACCTAGGCTACAATGTAGCCTAGATGCCCGGTTTGAGTCCTGATCCCAACGGCCTTTGCCGTGTGTCACTCCCCCTCTCTCTCTCCCTATTCCTGTCACCCTACTGTCCTATCAATAATAAAGGCTTTAAAAAGCCCCCCCAAAAAACAAGATGATGGTACTTTCTGACTAACGTGACCACTTTGCGTCTGTTAGTTGTACGTCTCCAAAGTAAAGCCTGATTTATATTTCATTGTACAACGGTGTATGAATTAAGCATTTAAGTCAATACTTGTAGTGGTAGATTATGTGTGTATGAGGGAGCTGCACTGGAAGGCCATGTGCAACACCTCGCAGACGCCCCTGACAGATCATCCATTCTTTGCCCGGGAGCTGTAATTTGCCCAAAAACACCTGCCTTGACTTAACTATCGGCTGTGGGTCCTGTCGCGTTTTACACCTTACCCAAGTAGGTTGGCAGCCTTTACAAGCTAGGCGATAATCCTATCCTTTATTGCTGCTAAGAAGGCTACCTCTGCTGCCGTCTTCATGAGAAATAAACACCCACACACACGCATGACTTGGAGCATGAGAGTGTAGCCATAGGGTCATTTTTTCCCCCTCATATCATATTGCCATTTAAAAAAAATATATATATATATATATATATTATCATGTTATTTTCTTATTCCAATTAAATAAAGATGTAATTTTATGAAAAGGCATACATATTCATATTAAGATTAATCCAGTGTGTTTCACATCAAAGTCAGTGATGTTAAATATGAGCGAAGCTGAAATACGGTAGTTCCTAGAGTGTGTGTGGGGAACGTACTGCAACAGTTGACCTTTAGTGGGGCAAAATGCAGAACAGTTTAATTTCACTATATGCCAGAAGTTAATCCAATGAGACGATGTACTGTATGGCTATTCAGATCATAGATTTCACTCTCCATTGTGACCTCCTCACCTACAGTATAGACACTGAATCTAATCTGACAACAGACCTTCTCATAGGGGTCCCTGGCACAAAAAACATTTCACGGCCAAATACATATATTGTTAAACACTGACTTAGTCCCTGACCTCTGATACATAGCATCAAGAACTGCATGTGAACCTGTGGTTTTTCAATATCATTTATACTTCATCATGAGGCCACGTCACTTGCTGAAAATAACAGATTTTCAACTGACAAAGGTGAAGTAAATTAAGCTTAATGTATTTGCATTGCGAGTAGTTTTGACATTGTTGAATATGAGACAGACTTTGCTTGTGTTTCAGTTGTGACATGCACTATTATAACAAGCCTAGTATAATGTACTGTAATGACACCCAACATCCAGTGTTTTTAGTTTTTGAAGGGCTAGATATTGATTAATACCCTGGTCCCTGTCCTTATCTAACCATGAGGGGGTGGCGGTTACAGTTTCATGGGAAATCCTAAATGGGGCCTTTCATAAAAAAAAAAGTCCATGGGTACAAACATCGTGCATTCAAGGACAAATTGTTTTCCATGAAAAACTGATAAAACGACCTGTTCATCGCTGAGCAAACTTGAGTCATTATTTACATTCAGAAAAAAATACAGTTTTCAGGACATGGTCTCTGTGTGTGTGTGTGTGTGTGTGTGTGTGTGTGTGTGTGTGTGTGTGTGTGTGTGTGTGGGAAGGGGGGGGGGTGTGTGTGGGTGGTGGGGGTGTTAGAATCAGCCTATCGTTGTCCGGGGCATTTGGCAGTCTCTATCCCGTCTAGATGTTGAGAGCTTATCCCCTTTGTCCTCGACCCGACTCTTACAGTTTATTAACCTTACTGGTAGATTATTTCATAGCCACCAAGGTTGCTGCTGCTCACCAGATCAAATAAGGACGAGGTGGTCCGCTGAGAGCAAATTCCCAGAATGTCTGTGGTCACCTCTTTCCCCGATGACCACATGCATAGAATTATGGAATTCTGGGCACCCACACAGCGAGGAGTTTCTTTGTCACGTCGAGGAGGAATAATGAATGATGAAAAATGATTGAATGCCTCATTAAACCAGGCCGGATGACTAAGAGCGTGTTCATATTTACAGGAACAGCCTGGTGAGAGGTATTTGCACATACATGTAGACGCTACACTGTAGAGTCACACGCACTGGCACAGCAGCCTGCTGTTGCCACTGGAGCAGCTGGAGTTTATGTGCCTTGCTCAATGGCATTCTGATTTTTTGCAATTGGAGCGATGTTGTTCTGGACTATGATGAAAAATTGTTGCGCCCTTATGGTTATTCACTTAAACCCTATATACTGTATGTTGAATGGTGTCCCCCAGGGGTCTACTTGGTACCGTACCTTTTTTCCCTCTACACCAAGTCTATTCATGGAAAATAGCCAACCTATAGGCTCACAATGTGCTCCGTTGCAACGAGTTGTGAACTTGTAGATCGTCTGTTTTTGGCAACCGTTCGCCTATTTTCCTTGAAATTCAAGGGGTCTTTTATGACAGACCCATGAATTGGGACACTTGCGTTCATGTGGTTAAATGTACATCCGCTTTCTTTTTTTTATAATCTACAGTAAGCTTCTGATGACTGTGTTCAGCTTCCAGGAAATCCCATGTATGTGTCATGCAGACGTATGGATATTATGACCCCTGCGTCATAATCGCAGTGACTCGTGAAAATATGATTTCATACGAGCGTGTTTCACGCGCCCGCCGTGAGTCACACGGCCGACATTCTCAGACGTCCCCTCTCACAGCGATTTTGAACGAGTCGCACAACGTGTCGGTGAGAACAGACAAGCCGAGAGTGTTCAGAAGAACAGACACATACCCCCGGTGTTGTTGTTCACTTTGCCAGGTTCTTTGTTATTCATTGCCAAATGTGGATCCATACTATCTTGTTCCTATCAATGTCAGATAGCAAAGCCCCGCCGTCCGTTCAGCGATATGGCATTCCTGCTGGGAAGGGGCTTAGCGATTAAAGCGGACAGGTGTTCTCGGTCCTCTGAGAAATAAAGAAAGGGAGCCATCGATGGCAACACGTGGCCGCCATGGAGGAACATCCATAAAATAGATCATGGGCGAGGAGAGAAAATGGATAAGGGCTCCAGGCGAGAAAGATTCAATCCATAGAGCAGGAATCTTTGACAGGACTGGATGTTAAAAAGCTGAAGGCCACTTGGTGTGGGAAATGTGAATGTGTGTGCTCTCAATGCACTCGTCATTCTCTGAACATGTTAACAACACACTGTTCTATTTCTTATTTGCGTATGGATAATCTTACTCCAATAGGAGAAATCAAAATGATAAATTAAAAAATATGATAAAATAAATTACACATCTTACATGCCCATTGCATGTAAGACCTTTTCTTACGTAATAGTTTCTTGAAATCAGTTTGTTTTCCCCTCATTTTGGACAATGTTACAAATGAATTTCATCACTCTCTGTTCAGAATTTCTTTTCTTTTTTTCCCCCCCAAATGGATGTGGCATTTTAGAATCAAACCCTTTAAGTGTGAGCTGAAAACTAACACATAATAAAAAAATAAATGAGTTGTCCCAAACTGAACACACAGCTGTGAAGGAAATGACACATCTTCAGTGCATGGATATGAAGCCTGATTTAGACTTTTAAGTTGTGCGCCCTGTGCCGTGCTCCAAAAATAGCAGATCTAGAAGTTCACAACATTTCGCACAGCTTGTAGATTTTCAGTGCGCAACAACACAACCAAGTATATAAATCAGGCATGTCTCAATCTCAGCCACCTCTGTAGCAGTGTTGGTTTTGACAGCAGCTTTTGATTCAGTTTTAGTCATAGTCTTTTGAATCAAATTCCACTTAGTTTTAGTCATATTTTAGTCATCTGAAATGTTTTACTGTTAGTCTAGTTTTAGTTGACTAAATATCAAATATCATAGTCGACTAAAATCTACAGTTGATTTAGTCGAGTAAAATGTATTTTGGCGGTAGCCTGGGACCAGACGAATCTGCGAGTGCAAAAAAAAAATGCATTCTGCGATTTGGGTCTGGCACCGCTCCATAGAGAATCCATTTCCTGTTCCAGAAGACGTGTATAACCAATCAGGGCCCAGTATTCGAATATGGGCGACTGTAATTGGTAGTTGGTTGTAGGTCTAACCAATTGCGTCGAGGGCCATTGTTTTGATCCCGCCCCTTGGGAAACAAAACGTCCTCATGGAAGCACCAGACTCATATCCACGCAGTGATATAGTCTAGCTACGCCAGGCTATTTTGGCGGTGCCTTGATGGTGTCGAAATGTCTGATTTTACACTTGGTTGCATGATGAAAATAGCCGATCTACAAGCCCACAACGCGCCGCACTGCGACACGTTGTGAGCTTATAGATCGGCTATTTTCAGAGTGCAACATCCGATTGCAACCAAGCATAAAATTACTTGTCCGTTAGTTCTACTGGATCTCTTCGCCATCAGTCATTTTAGTCTAGTTTTTACTTGTTGACAAAATTGTCAATATATTTAGTCTTAGTTTTAGTCATCATAGCTTAGATTTGATTTAGTTTTCGTAAATGAAAAAAGGTAGTCGACCAAAATGTTTCGTCATAGTTTTAGTCGACGAAATCAACACTGCTCTGTAGCAGCAGCAGCATAGGAGACAGACAGTATAGCACGTGGTGAAGCAGCCACTGTCTGCACTGCATTAGTATGCAGCCATATGATTCTTGGCAGCCGTGTCCCGCCGGGGCGCAGATTGAATCAACAATGTTTCTGTGTAATTTCATCATATTACACTATGTCAACCTGACAGCGGAGAGGCGGTGTCATCGTGGGAAAGCTAATTGGATCCGCTGGCTGAGTGCGCCGGCTCCGCAGCCACCGTAGGGCTCTCTGTCAGTGCGGCGGTGATGGGCCCCGCACGTCATGCTGGCCCCCGTAGCGTGTGTCAGGAGCGAGGGAAGGAGAGGCCCACACCCCCCTCCCCCCCCCTACCCGCAGATATCATACGAATGGTGAATTTGTCACCCTCGCTTCATACCACAAGTCGCCACAAGTGCATTTGATGAATGCTCAGTTTGTGTGACTTTGACGTTTTAGCACACAGTCAAACCACGTATTAGGATTTGAGTCGAGCTGCCAAAGCGAGATTATTTGTTTTGTTCCCCTTTTGGGATATTGTGACAGTGATGTTAACATTGGCAAACTACCCCATAGTAATAAAAACAAGACGGACGTCTATTCTGAATGGACTGAGCATGGATTGAATGGAATGCACTGAAACATATATTGACCCTACTTTGATTCGACCACAGGTGACATGTTTTTTTTATTTTTTTATTAGAGGAATGCTATAGTAATGTAATAATTAATATAACTTGATAAAAAAAAAATATTTTCACGCGACTGTCAAGTGGCAGAGGAGTTGCAGTTCCTCAGCAGATAAGTAAAGTCTTTTTGACGGGGGTAGGTGGGTGGTGGGTGAGGGCTCAACAGTGGACCAATTTTTGGTGCATTTTGCACACTGTCAGAGTTAAATGAACACTCACAGACTTCAGTGTGAAGGCAGGGGTGAATACTGCTTCTGGGCAGAACTAAAGAGTGATTTACTGTATTCAGTCTTTTCACTGACAAACAGCCTGAACAGAAAGAGGAAGAAACGTCGCTGAAGTTTTCCCAAGCATTGCTCAGATTCATTATGTGCATAACTTACTTAATAGCATTCCTTCCTTGTACACTTCACGCCATGCCTACCCACCATGCATTGCACTGGCTTTATATGCTCCCGGGTGCAGAGGAGAGGAGAGGCTTTGGATCCGGGAGGGGTTGTCATGGGGGTGGTGTGTGTGTGTGTGTGTGTGTGTGTGTGTGTGTGTGTGTGTGTGTGTGTGTGTGTGTGTGTGTGTGTGTGTGTGTGTGTGTGTGTGTGTGTGTGTGTGTGTGTGTGTGTGTGTGTGTGTGTGTGTGTGTGTGTGTGTGTGTGTGTGTGTGTGTGTGTGTGTGTGGATGGTGTAAAACATTTTTTTCTCTCTCCTGACAGTTTTTACTTGCTTTCTATATGCTATTTCTTTATATGAATAGCACACAGGAGCTGCTGCTAGTGCAAAGTAGGAAATTACAAGAACTAAAGATGCAACGGAACATATTGTTTTTGGGAAAATAAAAGTTTGCGGTGAGAAAGATTCTTTTTTCTTTTTCCTTTTTTGTAATAAAGAGTCTCCACAGCAAACGGAGCTGATTAATTCAGCCCTCCACCTCCTGAAAATGATTCCCCCCGCACAGCAACAAGAGCACTTGGGCATGTTTAGCGCAAATGTAATTACGGCCTCGGTAAGCGGCCAGCTTCTTAAAGAGCCCCTTCTCCTTGTCTCCCTCACTTCAATACCTGATGATGTCATGGCCCTTTGTGGGGTCACAGAAACTCTTCAAATCAACTGCCACTCATGACCTTTTCTTTCTACGCTTTCCCCATTTCTTTTTCTTTTTTCCTCCTCTCTTTTTCTTTCTGTCTCTTTCTTTCTTGCTTCATAACCGAGGTCCCTTTTATTGGTTGATCAGGCATCCACGCCACCACCGCCACCCCTAACCCCCCCCCCCCCCACCCCTTTTCCTCTTTCCATTGGCTCTCTCTTATAAGAAATGCATGCCCCCTGTTTAAATGTATTGATAGTGCTTCGTAGACGTCCCGGGCCTTTTGTCCCCACTGGGGCTAGCTGAATTCTAAAAAGTTCCAGAACACAGGAGGAAAAGGACGGCTTGCATGCGCCATTGTGCCAACACCGCCCGCTTTCTAAACATATTTGACTGGAGACATATTGCAGTTTGGGACCAGAGCGATGCCGCTTTGAGAATTTCAACCATTTTACTGCCACCCTCAATGGCAGGAAGGAATGTAATCTGGCAAACAAATGTTGTGACAGACAGCTTGTCTGGAACGTTTTATGGGCTGTCTGCGCTGTCGGTGGATGGCTGCACCAGAACCCCTCAAACACTTACTAGCGCATGTATGAGGAATGTGCAGTTTCATTTATCTCATTTTAGTTTAGCTTGTTTTCTTTTTTTTTCCCTTCTTTTTTTACCACATGAACTCTAGCATCCCTGTTCTGGGTGGCGAACATTCAGCGAAAAATTGCTGATCTGTACGCTCACATCTTTGTCGCAACGGGGGTAGGCTACCTTGCTTATGATGATTTGTTGCTATGCACCTCTGCATCCTTAAACAACTCCAATTCGTGTTACTTGTCATGCAACCTCTTTGGACAACAAAGAGTAAATGAAACTAGGCATCCAGGCTGTCTCCTCACTGAGGACATTTTAGCAGTATGCATACAGAATATCCTAATGGTTGTCAGAGAGAGAGAGAGAGAGAGAGAGAGAGAGGGGGGGGGGGGGTTAAATTGCCCTCTGTCCTGATTTTCTTTACTCTCCACAACCCCACCCCCTTCATCGCTCTTGTCCAAGTGATTACAGCACACTTAAATGCCTAATTGGCCTTACTCCTTATTAGCGATACAATTATACAGGCCCTGCATGGGATTCTCATGTGTGCAGTCATGTGTGGAGAAGAGACACTATTCAGCCCTATCCATAATTCAAACCATAGTTATTTGTCCGCGGGAAAAGGCCCATGTCTCTTTGTGCTGTGCTGTGCTGTGCTGTGCTGTGCTGTGCTGTGGTTCCTATCGTGGGTCGCAGGGACTCTTTGCTATGCTTTCTTTTTCACTGCATCACTCTCGTTCTGAATTTATGGATAACCCACACTGCTTCAGGATTCACAGCCTATTGCTATTTATTTATGTATTGTTATTAATAACAATAGAAACAATAATACTACTTTTGGTAGTTGTAGTATTATTAGTATTATTATTATACTGAAATTGAACACGCTTTTAGTTTCAAACTTATTTTCCTTTGCTAATCATATCACAGGACCTGTTGCATTCCGCTCCGCTGTCACCTTGTTGATCTTTTTTCAGCAACGGGATTTGGTGTAGAGGGCAAAAGAGGAGGAGACCAAGTATAATAGACCCTTGGGGGACACCGGTCCAACTGAAGTATATAGGTTTTAAGTGGTTAAACCTCACTTATCCCCTGTGTTTTGTGTTCTCCTAGAGCCCAGCCTAGCCCTCCTGCTTCCATACCTCCTCTGAACCAGCTAGTTCCCCAGCCCAGAGAGACGATAAGTCAAAAGAGAACGCATTAGCATGGGCTAGTGGCATTGCAGTGGAACCTTTAGCCCCATTCCCCTTGATGCTAATGTATAATGCATTAATGGGAAGTTCCTCGCCCAAGTCTGTCTGATCATAGAGCGTGGACAGGTGAGGAAGACTCAGAGAAGATCCAGGCGGCAGTGGCAGACCTGGCCCAGACCATTGTCCCTCAAACTCCACTGGTTCCATGTCTTTGCCAACCCTTACTGCCTGTTCATCCAGGTCTACAGTCGTGTTGTCATGCCTCTCATCAGGCTCACCTCATCTGTCTCCCCTATTTCCTGGACTCCCATGAGTCGGATGCCTTCTCATAGCTAGCGAGGCAAATCCACACCTATCCTCACCCAGCCAGAGCCTTCTCCAGCCGTTTGTGGTGGATATCCATGACTCAGATACAGTGGTATCCATCCCTGTGCAAATCGTCTCTTGTTGACTTCCCCAGCTGAAAGGCAATAAAACATGTGAAACTGGGGATCTTCTGGCTGTTAAAAGCTCGCCTAGGAGGAATGGAGGCATTGGCTGGAGGGGTCAGAACACCTAGTTTGTTGAGTGGACAGACCATTAGAACCTCTCTTGCATTCAGACCGCCAAACGCCGTCAAACCTGCTTCAGTTTCACACTCGCCATCCTTCCTGGCTCCATGCAGAAATCTCAAATCTCTCCGACGTCCTCTCTCGTCAACATGTTCCCGAAAGAGCTCCCACTGACACAGACATCATCCTTCCCTCTTATTGTGTGATGGCTGTTGTGACCTGGGAGACTGATTCCATCATCAGAGAAGTCCAGCACACACAAGCAGATCCAAGTAACGGTCCTCCTCCTAACCATCTCTTTGTGCCTGATTATAGTTTTCTTGCCATCCTACTGTAGAACCAGCAGTCCCTGGTCCATCACCTTGTGTTTCTATGTTTCCCTCCCCTTCTGTGTGTGTGTGTGTGTGTGTGTGTGTGTGTGTGTGTGTGTGTGTGTGTGTGTGTGTGTGTGTGTGTGTGTGTGTGTGTGTGTGTGTGTGTGTGTGTGTGTGTGTGTGTGTGTGTGTGTGTGTGTGTGTGTGTGGTCCTCCTGTGCTCCCCTCAGCCAACACACCTGCCATCCATCAGCTCATCAACACTCCTGTATATAAACCCCAGCTCTCCATCTACCACAGTTTAGATGATTCGTTCTTTGTGTTTGTTTGCTAGATTGCTACTAGCGGTCTTTCCTTGGACTCTGCCTTCAATTCAAGCAACACCATAAGGTGCCATTATTCTGACAATCCGTTGGTCCGAAGTACCATTGGTATACGACTGTGCACATTATATCATACCTAACCATAACCTTAACCTTCACCTCACAAAGAAATCTCACACGTTTGTCGGACTATTGGGGCATCGGATTAATAAAACCCCCACCATAAACCACTCCAGGGGTGCCGATTTATGTCCGCGCTATTGGGTGCGCAACGCATGCGCGGCCAGCCCGTGTGCGTGAAAATTTGCGATTTTTGTCCGGGTGTACCTTTTGGTTGTTTCTTTTTTTACTTTAAAGCGGTTAATTTGGTTGAAAAAATGTACTCCATGAAGTGCAGATGTCGGAGGTTATTTCTTTTTCTTTTTTTGTGATGAGTTTGTGATGGGTGCTCGTCATTTCTCCTGGGTGCTTTAGCCCCGAGGCACCCACAGTATTGGCGCCCTTGAACCACGCAAGCTCGCAACACGTCCCGACAACGAAGTAAATATGGTTTTAATGGTTAAACCTGACTTCATCCTTTGTGTCTGTGTCTGCATTTGGGTTCACACTGAACCCATAATACACTTTAGACATGTATCTATTTATGTCCAGTGTCATATTTTGAGTGCCTATTGTATTCTAATTTTCATTGTCGTGTGCATTCTTTTTTTTTTTTTTTTTTTTTAGCTTTTTCCGAATTTATAGATAGATACAGTAGACTGAGAGGAAATGGGGAGAGAGAGATGGGGAGTGACACGCAGCAAAGGTCGTCGGGTCCGGGATTCGAACCCGCGACACGCTGTGAGCCTAGGTGCCCGGACCGCTACGCCAGCCGCCCGGGCGGTGTCTTGTGCACTTCTGTTGCTAAACCTTTGTTCCTTCCTTTTTTAGTTTTTGTTCTATTGTTTTATCTACTGTATATCTTATCGCTGGCTGCTCAAGCAGCTCAATGTGCCCTCAGGGATCAATAAAGTTTTATCTTTAGAAGAGCCATCTTGCCACCCAGGAGCCAAACATAAGCGAGACCCTCTCCCTGTAGCGTAGCGGCCACTCTGGCGTTGGCAGCATGTCAAGTTTATTGTGGAACTATTTTTTTTTAATGTTCTGCCTGGGTGGATTGCTGTAGCCACTTTACAAAGTTATCTTTTTTGGCTCCCAAGTTCCATGAGCATGTGTATGCAAAAAGGAAAAAACTTTTTTTAAATGTATCTTTCACTGCTATAACTATACTGGATTTTGTCTTGGTGCCATTGATAAAAGAAAAAGCATAATGGGCAACTTTAACCACATGGAAACGAGACCCCCGGACTTTTTTTGTGTTTAGCCTTGATGTCTGACTGTACCACGTGCTGTTTACATTTTTTTTGTGACTATTATTAAGTATTCAATGAATCAAAGTTGAACCCTATAGTGTCCCTATTCTGGGCATGTCATAATAGGCCGAAATAGCAGATCTACAAGCTCACAATACATTGAAATGTGACATGATGTGAGCTTGTTTGGTGTAGAGGGGAAAAAGGAGGAGGGACCTGGGGGACCCCCGTTTAAAAAGTATATAGGGCATATAGGGCTATAACCATTATTTTATACTTTGGCTATTTTTTGAAAAATCGTGAAAATGTGTGCAAATCTTTGAATATATATATTTTTTAAAATGAACATTTGTGACTCAAATCTTTGCTTCTGGGGGTCCCTGGAACTAAATATTGTGAGATGGGGGTCGGCTTGACATGAAAAAGTTTGAGCACTGACATAGCAACATAAGGTTTTTCAGAAAACTGTTAGGATTTAGAAGACATGTAGATGCGTTCCCAGATTGAATGGGTTAAATGAAGAGATGCAGTGTGTTTCACACACTGACTGGGAGTGTGTGTGTGCGTTCGTGTGTGTGTGTGTGTGTGTGTGTGTGTGTGTGTGTGTGTGTGTGTGTGTGTGTGTGTGTGTGTGTGTGTGTGTGCGTGTGCGTGTAAACACACACACAAAGCCGATAGGACCTCAGCCAGTACTTTGCCTGCTGACCTAATTATAATCATTGTGACACGGGGCCACTTCCATGGGCCCCTCCCAGAGAAGGGGAGCCATCAGGGGGTGACAGCAGGAGGTCTATCTGATCTGAGTGCAGCTCCTTCAACTTTTAGCACTTTGCTCTAAAGGCCAGTCCAGATATGGTCGCTGTGTCTGGGGATAAACCTCTTATCTCCATATTTGAACTTTTTGTGTTTTTTCCCTAAATTAACACCCTACTTCATATCACAAAAGCATCAAAAGTAGCAGATCTGCAAGCTCGAAACGCCGCTTTCAGGTACTCAAGTACTCAAGTACTGTACTTAAGTACAATTTTGAGGTATTTGTACTTTACTTGAGTATTTCCAATTTCCAATACTTTTACTTCTACTCCACTGCATCTCAGAGGCAAATTTTGTACTTTTACTCCACTACAATTATTTGAAAACTTGAGTTACTAGTTGTAGATTTTGATTATTATTACAAAACATACATTAACCACTTAAGCCATATACATTTCGGCCATTGGAAAATAGCTGATCTACAAGCTCATCGCGACGCATTGTTAGCTTGTAGATCGGCTATTTTCAAAAGATCTTCATACATTTGAAAACTTGAAATGGGACATTCTGCATAATGAGTACTTTTACTTCTCGTACTTTAGGTACATTTTGATGGCAATACCTTTAACTCAAGTACATTTTGAATTCCAGACTTTTACTTGTAACAGAGTATTTCTACCATGCAGTATCGATACTTTTACTTAAGTTAAACATTCGAGTACTTTTTTCCACCACTGCTGAAAAGTAGCCGTTTTGGACATACGAGCTTTCCCCTCCCGACAGAGAGACGACATATATAAGAGACACGCCACGCCGCGGCTGGTCCCATGCCCGACTATAATAAGGCAGGTTCTGATAGCATCTAATGACAAGGCAGGCACCCAGGTTTCCTGATACCATTATCAGAAGTGGGCCTCATCAGTCAGTCAGGACAGGACGGGTCTGCTGCACACCGTGACAGACAGACAGGGGGGATGTGTGTGTGTGTGTGTGTGCGCGCATGATGACAGGAGAGAGGGGCCGTGATGAGAGGCCTCTGCCCAGGAGGAGGGCGGGACCAGAAGAGGGGTGGACGACGGGACGGGACGAGACGGGGCGGATGGATGGATGCAGGGATGGGATGTCCCCAGACTGGAAGTGCTGTAGGAAGGGGGAGGATCTGTGGTCCGTAATGAGCCTGCCCACCTCCATCTCCATCTCCACCTCCACCCCCCCCCCCCCCCCCCCCCCCATCAACAACTCCCTCTGTACCTCTGTGTCAACCAGTCTCTCAAGACGGACACACTTGTCGGCTCACACGATCTTCAAATGCTGTGCATTGGAATCACTGAAAGTCCACAGAACCCTCCCCCCCCACACACACACACACACACACACACACACTTCTGTTTCGCCTTTGCAGTCGCGTAAATATGTCCTAAACCAAATTAGTCGAAGCCTATCTACGTATCTTCCTGCTTAACAGAAATGGAAATGGCAAAAACATTTTTTTTTAAAGATATCTTAAGATATATATATATATTATATTTATATAATATATATTTTTTGTGAACAGAAATGACAAACATTTGACAGCTTCCTTTCCTGTGAAAACCCTTTTACAAGGTGGAATCACAGACTCTTTTTAGAGTTGTCTGATTCGAGAGACTAAAGCCTGATTTATATACTTCAGTTGCACACTGGTGTTGCCTGCGGTAAATAGCAGATATACAAGCTCACAACACGTCACATTCGTGACGTGTTGTGAGCTTGTAGATCTGCTGTTTTACTGAGCACGACACCGGCACGCAACAAAGTATAAATCAGGCTTAATGAGGAAGAAATGTTCTTCCCCAAGGGTGTGAGTATGTGTGTGGGTTGGTTGGTTGGTTGGTTGGGGGGGGTACGGGGCAGAGAGCAGAGGAGCCACCCTCCTCTGTCACTTGTCATGCTCTGTCTCTGATGCTGTCACCTGTCCTGTCCCTCCTCCCTCTTCCTCCCTCCAGCCACAGACTCCTGTTTGATCACATCACTTCTTTGTGACTGATTTATTCTCCGTCGTGTGACACGTTGCTCATCAAAAATGGCCGATAAACAAGCACACATCAGCTTCTGAGCGTGTAGATCTGCTATTTTCGTGTGTGTGTGGGTGTGTGTGACATCGTCATACATCGGAGCATAAATTAGAAATAAATGTGGTCTTGATGAATGTCTGTGCTTTTATAGATTCACAACTTGCTTTAGGCACATAATACAGAAAACGGATAAACCGCAGAATTTTTCCTTTCAGGGAAATGCCCTCAATTTATTTAGATTCCAAAAAATAATAATTTGCATTTATACATTTTTACACAACAGGTGTCCTTTTGTTTTATGAAATCACAGGCAATGGGGCAAGGAGAAACAAGAACACATTATACACACATGAATGGTTACAATAAATTGGCTAACTTTATAATCCGGTAATCTTTTTTTTTTGTTTTTTTTGGACCATACAGCATCCTAAACAACGCGCTTTTCTCGCTCAAGCACAGGAAGTCTCCGGCCGCACTGAATGAACTCTCGAGCACCGTGGAGGAAGGGGGCCCGAGTTTACGCTCTTACGGATTAACATGTTTGGAAATTCTACCCCTCTCCATCTGACATCTTTGTGCAAGAAGAAAAGGGGAGAAGCTTTGACAACGACATTTTTCACATGATCGGCCGGGAGAGAGAAAAGTGGAGCCCTTTTGAAAGGCAGTGAAGCCCAGGAAAATTGTTTGTTGACCACACAACAACCGTCGTCTTGCGGCTGTCAGGCCTGCCTCTGGCATGAGGAATTCCTTTGGGAGACAGATTAATAGTTCATTTTCATGGCAGTTGCCCCCGAGAGACAGAGAGCGACACACACACTGACTGAGAGAGAGAGACAGACAGAGAGACAGAAATGGAGACAGAGTGAGAGGGGCAAAGAAAAGCACAAAAAAGTGTTTTTTGATCTACTTGAGCACATGAACATGGGGGGGGGGGGCATTTGGTGAAAAAGCTCACAATGTGCCACGTTGACAACCCGAAAATATCAGGACAAATATTTATGGGTTGCGAGTAAATACCCCTTTACATTTTTAATTATTATTATTTCAAAAGATTCTTTTTTTAATCCCCCCCAATAATGTCATGAGTTAAAAAAAAAAAATCAAAAGAATTCCATAAAAAAAATTAAAACACAATCCATTAATTAGAGGGAAAAATACTTTTAAGGAGTAGTGAAAGTAGAAGATCTACAAGAGCTTGTAGATCGGCTATTTTCACTAGTTTGGGGAGACATTAAATTTCTCTTTTGGGTCTTGAGCTCAAAAGTTAGGGAGTCACTACCATAGACCCCTGGGGGACTCCGATCAAAGTACACTGTGTACAGTAGGGTAGAAGACAGTGGTTAATATTCTAACAAATGTTCTTTAACACCTGAAAAAGTGTTATGTCTAAATGCTGTTCCAAGTATATGCGTGGCCTTGGTGTGTAGTTTAGCTGTTAATGCAAATGCTTTGTTTTCAGATAAAGACCAGTCTGCGTTTCCGCAGGGTTGGTTACTTCATAATAGTGTTTTTTTGTTTTTCCAACATGACTGGAAAAATGTCATCTGGAATGCAGTCTCCTCCCATTCATCCAGTCTTCCCGTAATCTCCGTTTTACTTCATCAGGGAATTGCTGCAGAAACTAAACGTCTTCCTTTTCAGAAACTTTTTCTTCATTACTCACTTGAATGCCAGTCCAGAATTAGCATGGAAATCAAAACATGTTTATCACCCGGATCGAAACGATTTCTGAGAGACTCTGTGGTTAGGCAGTCATTAGTGTTAGTGTTCCAAATGTGCCACGTTAGGGAAAGTTTGAGCCATGTAATCTCTTTTTTTATGTGAAGTAAGCTCTAAGCTATTCATATTTAAATAAAAATGACTGTCATAGTTTTAAAAAGTACTTAAATAATTACTTAATTCAATAATTTGTGTATGAATAAAGACTTACAAGATGAAATACCAGAAATGCAGATTAAAAAATGTAAACTACTCTTATAATATGATCGCTTTACATAGGAAAATCAAAAAGAAAGAACATATATATATATGTGTAATAACAATTGACTCAGCAGACCCGCTACATTTTAGCTATATTAAATGGTAAACGTTTATTACTTCTCTTCAACTTCTATACTTAGTTGACCGGAGTCCCACAGGGGTCTATAGCCTATTTGGCCCTCTCCTTTTTTCTCTTTGCATAGAAATAGCCGATCTACAAGATCACAAGTTGTCAGCTACTTTTTTGCCAAATGCTACCCCCTAGAATAGGGGACGCGCTAGGGGTTCATGTGGCTCTAAATGGATGAGCAATGCTCTTGGAATAGCACTCCTAATTTGTCGATCATCTCCGCAGTCCTCAAAGGGCAGAGCCAGCACATTCTGTCCAGCTTTCTACTAAGTATTCATTTGGAGCCAGAGGAGCATTAGTCCTTATTTGTCGTCGGTGTCGCATTTTATAGCCTTTGGGAAGACGCTCAACAAACACTAACAAATCACCTCACGCTGTAGGTAGGCCCAAGGTATAAGCCGGGCCAAACTTTTTGTCTGTTCCCCCAAAGTTTTTTAAACCAATAATTGTTTTAAGTGCAGGTATCAATCAGGGACGTTGCCATTTACGGTGCATTATCTCTTACATTAGCACCACTGATTTATGTCTGAGTGCAGGTGCAAGGAGGCTCTATAAACATACTTGGCCTGCGTGTGTGTGCGCGCACACGCGTGTGTGTTTTTGTGTGTGTGTGTGTGTGTGTGTACAGGCGGGCATGTGCATGCACCTGCAAGTGCATGTACTGTATGTATGCTAGTGTGTATGTGTTCATGCTTGAGTGAGTTTGAGTGCACGGCCAGGGGAGTGGTGCCATTGCATGTACATGCACGCACGCGCGTTCGCGCGCGCGCGCGCACACACACACACACACACACACACACACACACACACACACACACTCAGCAGCGTTGCGGCCCTTCGGTTGGAAGGCACGTTCCTCATATAGCGGAGGATCAGGGGGTTCTTCTCTAATGGGCTATGATGCTGCGGCCGGCCTTCAAAACGAGCTGTGTATAAAAACACTGACGTTATCGATCATGCCTGGCGAGCGGGAGAGGCGGGCGGCCGGCGGCCTCCAGTACAAACACCTGTGTTTTTAATGGCACGCTTACTTTTTCATGGGTGTGGGGATAAATCACAGCATGGCTGCACTCTTCTTCTTCCCTCGCTCTGCGTCAGTAGGGACCCCAGAGCGCTCCATCACGTTTTATATTGTGTTAATAATGTCAACTGTGTGTGTGTGTGTGTGTGTGTGTGTGTGTGTGTGCGTGCTACTATACTTGTGAGGGCCAAACATCTAGGGCTGTCACGATTTTGATTTTTACACCACGATTTATTGTCACACAAATCATTAACGATTAACGATTTAATTGTTTTTTTGTCGTTGAACACTGTAAAAAATGCCATTCATAAAATTGCCGTCCTAAAATGATGCCCTCACAAGTAGAGTAATGCAAACGTGTGTGTGTGTTTGTGTCAGTGGTGTAAAGTAACTAAGCGCATTTAACCCAAGTACTGTACTTACTTTACTGGAGTATTTCCCATCTTAAGTACTTTTCCTTCCACTCCACTACATCTAAGAGGCAAATATTGTACTTTGTACTCCACAACAATTATTTGAAAATAGCCGATCTACAAGAAATAGCCAATGTACAAACTCACAATGTGTCACGATGCCACACATAATGACGCATTGTGAGCTTGTAGATCTGCTATTTTCAAAAAAATGTTATGCATTTGAAAACTTGTGAAATGGGACAATCTGCATAATGAGTACTTTCTATTATTGGTACTTTAAGTGCATTTTGATACCAGTACTTTTGTACTTTTACTCAAGTGATTTTTTATTCCGGACTTTTACTTGTAACAGAGTATTTTGACTTTGCAGTATTGATACTTTTACTTAAGTAAAAAATGTGACTTTTTCCACCACTGTGTGTGCGTGCATGCGTGTGTGTGTGTGTGTGTGTGTGTGTGTGTGTGTGTGTGTGTGTGTGTGTGTGTGCGTGTGCGTGTGTCACGGCGGGGTGGATAAAACGGAGAGCTGGCTGCATTCATCACCAGTATGGAGGTACGGGGGGACAGGGCAGGGACAGGGGAGACGGACGCCCTCCATTGAGCTCTCTGTCATTCCTCCACACACAGACACAGACCCAGACGGCTCGCTCGGATCTATATAAGCTCCGTGCGACGCGGCGCGGCGCGCAATCTGTCTGCCGGGGCTCCATGCCTGGGAAACAGCCGCCTCTCTCTGTCAATGGCACTAAATTCAGCTTCTCCCTGGCAAACACTCATCAAGACATATGCTTTTATTCTCCCCATCAAGAGAGGGTAAGGGGATTAATCCTCAATTTTGGTCGCTCTTAAAAAATGTAGCCATAAATAATTCATAACCTCAAGCTGAGATTTTTTTTTATTAATTTATTTTTTTCTTTCTCCGTTCATCAATACTTTAAAAAAAAGATTTCCAAGTGTGCTTTGCTCCTGTTCGAATAAATCCACGACTGCATGAGCCGGTGTTTTAACCCATTAAGGCCTGAGGTTCCGATTCTACAAAATGTCTTCTAAATCCTAACAGTTTTCTGAAAAGCGTATGTTGCTATGATATCAGTGGTTCTCAAACTTTTTCATGTCAAGGACGCCCCAAAATGACCTGCAGAGTCCAGCCGGTAAGAGCATTATGTAGTTCTGCCTGCTCTCACTTGTTTTAAGACTCTCTGTCCAGGAGGACCCCGAGAGATCTGCTCTTAAGTGTCAGTACACCTTATGCCAAAGCCTCGGCCACAAGCACTTTCCAGGAAGCGGGACTTAATCGTGCCAGTGTTTCCAAGAAGAATTTGCCTCAGCCCATTGATCCTTTCAATAATGCTAAAGACACAGCTGATATTTGCACGCAGCATAGAATCCTCTGAACCCCGCCCCGCCTGCCCCCCACCCCTTTTTTAAATGAACACATGGTTCTCTATGACCTCATGCACACCGGCTCCGAATTTGCCGTGCGGCATGAAGTGGCTGCGGCGATGCGTTTTTTTTTCTTCAATCGAACCCAGTTCGATTTGTGCGTCTTTTCGCATGCGGTAAAAACTGATTGACTAATCGCACCCTGTCTGCAAAGGCCTTTAAGCTGTATAAATATACCTTATGACTCTGCTGAGCTGTATTCCAATAGGTTTTGTTCATATAGGCGGCGGTTGAGCCTGACAATTGAGAAGGCTAGGAGATCTGGCTTGAGGCTGGGGGGGGGGTCGGCCGCGCGCCGAAAAATTGCGGATTTTGTTTGTTACTTTTCGGTTCTTGGTTACTTTATTTCGGGGTTAGGGTTATGTTATTTAATTCTTATTTTTGCCTGATTTTACTGATTTATTATCAAAAAATTAACTAAATAACGCTGCGCACATACAGTATATTATATATAATTTGCACAATTCCCAGAATTTCCCAGCATTTGGGAAGGCTTAGCCTACCCTAGCCTTCATTACCCGCCGCCTATGGGTTTTGTATTGTATTGTATGTGTTACTGATGAATTGAGTACAATGGAAACAAGGAGCCCCTGGGGCTTTTTGTGATATTTTCTTTGACTACCTCTAGTGTTAATAATCATGTTAATAACATATTTAATCAATCAATCAATCTTAACGACTATCGTTACATACGTACATGTAAATGTATAATTAGATAAATATGACCTGATGTGATTGATACATATTTTGATTGCATGCGGGTGCGTTGTGTCATGTCATCCGTTCATTTATGAAAACATTATTTTTCTTCGTATCGGTGTAATGGCACTCATAATATTGTCACTGCTCTTCAGGAAGCCCCCACCCCCCGAGGGAAAATGCTATAGAATCACGTCAAAAAGGAGAAAGACAAATGTAAATCATCATATAGTGGGCGGAGAGAGAGCGTCTGGAACAGTAGCCACAATCATTGCCATGGTCTCGCAGCGATAACATGTAATCCACAAGCACCCGTCCCTGCAGGTACTTAAAGACTTTGACCCCTTGCACTCCCCCTGAAATGTGGTTAATGCAGATTACAATGGTGTGACTACTGAGAGCTCTCACCGCAGCTGTTCCCACCTCTACCCGCACTACACACACACAGGGCTGTAATTTAGCGGGAGAGGCGGCCAGGCTATAGCCGGATAACTTCCCCTCCCGTGGAAGCTTTTAAGCAAAGTCAATAGAAATTGGAAGGAAACTTTCTTTAAAACAAATACAAAACAAAATGGGGGGGGGGGGGGGGGGATATTAATAATAATAATTAAGAAAAATATAGGCCTCTGGACCAGTAACTAAGGCGGAGGAAAGCTGAAGACAAGGGGAGTGAGTGCACACTTATAATATAGACAGGCAGCTCACTCCTTCAGACTCGGCTTAGCACCTTCATAATTCCGTCGGTCTCACCCACACTCTCACGCTCTCTCTCTTTCTCTCTCTCTCTCTCTCTCTCTCTCTCTCTCTGCAAGCTGCGTTATTAGAGATCAGGCAGCGTCAACTGCCACAGGGAACATGGACTCGTACCACGTGACGCGTCAGAGTTTATGATTTATTCCAAGCGGTTCAAAGTTACTCAAGAATTGAACCCGGCTTCACAATGACACAAAGTGTTGATTTGAAACGGTCTGTTTGAAACGGTCACTTTTGCCATCCCTCTGCAGAGTTAGCAAAAAGGGCAGAATAACAGCAAAAGGTTACTTTGGACAGTCTCCAAGTCATGGGATTTATTATGCCGTGTCAGTGAATCACTTGGTGTATTGAATATATTCTCTCTAAACTAATTGACCGGTATGGTGAGAGGCGCTGAATTAGGCAAATGGGCTCCGGGATGGGAAGTTGGGACTTGATTTATTACTTTGAATGCAACTTGGAATCAATGGCTCAGCTCCCCCCCCCACAAAAAAACCCATTGCGTTTCCCAACTGAAATCATTGTTATGGTTAAAGAAAAGAGAGATTATGCGGGGCTTAATGAGCTTCAGTGGGTGAATGTGTTTGCGCGCCATTCAGGGGCGAAATCATATTTAATGGCTGACACTCAGTTCATGGCAGGTCCTCCTTTTTCCCAGTGGCAGGTCACCTTCGTCACCAGGAAGGGCCCTTTTCAGAGGGGGAGGGCCACAGATAGGCTCTTACACACTCATGAAAAGACGAGTCCCAAATGCTGCGCATGAGAAATGAAATGGCCAGAAAAGCGGTTGATTTGCAAGCTTGAGGGCTTTGGGCTGTAGGCCCACGGCCCGGCCGACCTGACTGGCTGTGCCAGACAGGGACCTCACTCACCGCTTTAGCCTTTGTTTCTCCAAACTGAAGAAGAGCACTAATTTCATTTCAACCTTAACAAAGTAGTTGCCTTGGTGAAAAATGCTTGCGGATAGGTAATACATTTAGAGTCTTCTTTTATTCTCTCTCCTGTCTGGAAGAGGACTTGTTGTTTGTAACCCACGTCTCAAATTGAAGCCACAGTTACATTTTCACAACTGCAATTGTGTCCGTTTGTAATTTGGCCCTGCTATTTTAACTCCCTGCACTGTTAACTTCTTTTTCTAAACTAAACTCTCTAAACTTTTAGAGAGGAATAGACCCATATATAGGGTTTAAGTGGAGTCAGAAGGGACACATGCGAGATATGACGGGAGTCAGATTTGAACTCAGCATGTGGTCCGTGCACCAATTGGCTTAGCCAGAAGGCATCCCCAACTCTATCTACACCAATTTGACCTACAATAATATTGACCATATTGTGGTCAATGTTGGTCAAACATCTGCTTATCACTACACCCAGCAGCACTATCCTGTGTGTCCCTGTGAAGGTTTATCACTGTATCACATGGCACTGGAACCTCGGCATGGCACAACTACATGAATATAGATCACAAATACATCATTCACAGACAATAATTTACTGACTATTGATGCTAAGCCACTTTCAACCTGGTGTCCCTGTTTTGGGCATGTCAATATAGGTACCATCTTTCAGAGAGATTCTCAATTTACCCACAGAAAATCTTCTAAATCAGAATGTCTAAATTATAGCCTAAATAGCAGATCTATCACAGATGCTTTTGTGAGCTTGCAGATCAGCTATTTTCGCCACACAACAAAGTATGAAGTACGGCTTAAGTGGTTAGATGTGAACCAACCAGTATATCGTTGCTGTCGGGGAAACCTTGTATGTCCAAAACCGTTCAGTTTTATTATGGCTTAAAGAATCATAATGATGAAATTACAAGCTCACAACGCATCGCGCCACGTTGTGAGCTTGTAGATCATCTGTTTTCACTTCTTTTTTTTATGTTTTACGTTTTCAGGCCAAGGACCCCCTAGCTGAGAGAGAGATGAAGCAGGGACCCCCCTCTATATTGTATAAAATTGTGTTTCAGATTAAACTTTTTTATTTACTTGGTCTGCTCTTTTTTCCCTCTACACCTATACCTCTTTGCCAAAAATAGCCGATCTGCTGTTTTTGGCTAAAGTTCTCCTCAGAGAAGGGATGTTAGGGTTCAAGTGGTTAAGGTAAAAAAATCATATCACACAAAGATTTGGCGGACCCCCTGTAGTAACTCTGAGGGCCCCCTTGCTGAAGTAAGGTATTCATTTACGAACAAAAGCAAAAAAAAATGAAACATGAAGTTACGAGGTCTCTGTCCGACAGCGACGATATTCTCGGCACAATCAGCCTTGATCGCTGTTGTCCAAACATGTGAGTGTACGTTTCATGCTCTCCACTGATCAATGCGACCGCTGTAATCTGACCCGGCGGCGTCAATAGCAATATGCTGTTATTAGACACCATGCATTAGCATGGCCAGTTATGAGATTAACCGCCATTGGCTGATGAATGGCAAAAAAGCCCATCCCAGCTCATTCCAGTTTAATAAGCACTGAACCCACCCTATTGATTATTCACTGCTAATATGCAATAGGTAAAATCAATAAGCAGCCTGGCTGTGGCAGTGATATAAATCCAATTATTCCTATCTCCGAAGATGAAGAAATTAGTGAAGAAATTGATCACCAAGGCACTTGCTTTTTTTTTTTAATGTCCTGTGACTTGAATCACTAGCTTTATTATAGCAAAGTATATCCACATCATTTCTGTTCAGTTACACAAAAACATTGTGAGTAATATCCCATTTTTATCATCACATAATCACAAGCATGCAGACACATTACATGCTCGCATGCATGCACCCACACACACACACTCTGACGTTTTTAAATCATTTGTATTAAGGTTTTACATTTTTGTGCCAAGCAACCATATAGAAAACACACAAGCAATTACAGAAGAAACACACAACGTACAAATATAGTGTATGAATACAAATGGAAGTACAAACGGCATCCATGATAAAGGTCAGAATGAATTGTTTTTTTAAAAGTGTTTTATTATAGGATAATGTTGATATGCGAATATCCTAAACGTGAACTCATAATGATCAACCAAATTGCACCCCTCTCTCTCTCAGCGAGCGTTTTGGCACTGAAGCGTGTGTTCCCCATGATGAGAGGCAGAAACCTGTTCCACACATCCCTCTCTATAGAGTCCCCATCAAATCCCCCTCTTAAGTCCCCCTTAATCACCTGGTTTGCACACAAGACAATTTGTTTTGTTTTTTCAGATCATCTCTTGTTAGAGAGAGAGACAGAGAGAGAAGAGTTAAAGGTGCAGAGAGAGAGAGATCATTACTCTGTAATAAAGCATCCATATGGTGTACAGTAAATGTTGAGCTGGCTCAAATCCCCTCAGCTTAGCTTTGACACACCCAGGTCAGGAGTAGTATCTGACTTGAACATATGTTTCTCCCTTTTCTCCCTGCCCTGTTATAGCTCTTTGTTGTCATATGCGTGTCTGGAAAGGTGAACGGTGTGGTCACCGGTGGGTCACTAGAGTAAAGTCCACTGTACTAGAGTTCACTGTACTTTAATATCAGACGTATTAGCAGTAGCAGTATGGACGCTTATTGGACAACATTTTAAACCCTAAAAGCAGTGGTTATCAATCTTTTTTTAAATTTCAAGGACCCCCATTTTGATATGCATTAGACCACAGACCCCCATTTGATACTATTCTGATCGCTGGGACCCCAATCGAAACTGTAAACCGTCAGTGTTCATTTAACCCTGAGAGTGTACACTCTGGTGGTGTTTAAATATGGCACAATTGAATTTGAATAAAACATCATTTAGGGGGCGTTATAAGACCCCCACATTTTAAAAAAAACACTGTATTAGGAAGACAAAAGAAGAAAATGCAACAGAAAAACAATTCTCAAAGCCAGTTCATACAATCCAGAACATTTCCCCCTGTGCCTCCCCTGACCACCTCCCAGTTGGATGTGCCCCAAAGGCCTCCCTATAGGGAGACACCGAGGCCAGGAGGCTATCCTTACTAGATGCCCGAACCACCATAGCTAGCTCCTCTCCACATAAAGGAGCAGCGGCTCTACTCCGAGTCCCTCCCAGATGACTGAACTTCTTACCCTATCCTTAAGGGAAGCGCCAGCCACCCTCCTGCATGAGACAACTTATTTCGACTGCTTGTATCCGCGATTTTGTTCATTCAGTCATGACGACCCACATTTTATGACCATAGGTGAGACTAGGAATGAAGACTGAACTTTCTAAAAGAAATACAATTATGTTTCTATACTGTCATTCTGTGATGATTAATTACCAAAACAAAACTTGTGCCATATGATCATGTATGATTAATTGTGCAGCTGTACAATTTATTCCCCCCCCCCCCCTCTCTCTCTCTCTCTTTTCTTACACTCTGTGTGTGCGTGCGTGCGCGCGCACACACACACACACACACACACACACACACACACACACACACACACGCACACAGGTGGTCGTACACAGTGCACACCGCTATGTTCACCTCAAGTGACTTAATTCTGTGTGTGTGTGTGTGTGTGTGTGTGTGTGTGTGTGTGTGTGTGTTGCGTATAAGCCTCCAGCAACTCCTTAAGTGGCCAACTGCTTGTTTTGATTGAACTATGACCTTAACCCTATGACACCGAAGTTCACCAAAGCTTCTTACACGGATGCCAACAGGTAATATGTTATGTCCGCAGCAGCATGCCTGTGTGGAATGATGTCGGTAAATTCTCCCCACGTACTAAAGCCAGATATTGCATACTTATATGGCGCACACCAAAAATAACTGATCTACAATCAACGCAGTGTGAGCTTGTATATCGGCTAATTTCGGTGCGCGAGCAAAGCACAGCGTGCAACACCAAGTATAAATCGGGCATTAAAAAGTGGTTTGAGATGCACGGCTAAACTTTTCCTCCAACTTCACTTTCCTCAACTCCGTGTCACCTTGCCTGATGCTATATTATGCTTTTGATTCATTGAGCTCCGGGGACACAGAGAAGGGGAGATAAAGGCTTTTAATCACAGAGATCACTAGAAAACCCCTGTGATGGAGTTTGGGGGGAGAGGGGGGGGGGGGGGGGGGGCAGCAAGAGAAAAGAGCAAAACAGGAACAGTGTACACCCCCCCCCTACAACACCACCACACCACCCTCACACTCCTCCTCATCATTTTAAAGTGGTCTCCTATACTTTCCCAAGCGCTTTCAAAGTAGACACTAGTCACCTTGGTCCTGAAGGCTCTGCCCCTAATTACAGAGTAGCTCTAATTACACCATAACCTGGAGAGAGAGAGAGAGAGAGAGACAGAGAGAGAGGGAAAGAGAGAGAGAGAGAGAGAGAGGGAGGGAAGCCCAAATCCAAGCATTGTAAATTTAGATGACTGCCTCCTGATGATAGCTGTTTTTTTCTTTTTCTTCTTCTTTTTTTTCGGCATGGAGAGGTACAAATAATCCCATCAAAGGAGAACAATGGCTTTCACACCTGCCTCCCTACCGTACCTCAGTCCAATTACGCTGCAGCTAAACATTGAATTCTGGCATGTTCAGCCCCCCCCCCCCACATCCCCACCCTGCGGCCTTCCTTTACGTTGTCCCTCCTCTTCCTTTCACATACTGTGAATTATATAGGGCTGCAACAGTTTGGAACTAATGGATTTATATCGATAAAAAAATAATAAATACAATTTTCAAAAGTAGCAATATACTAGAGCCAATGTACAAACTATCAACGTTTTGTGATACAATGCTATTTTAGAGCGACACCGTTTTATAAAATAGGGCCTAAGTGGTTAATCAGACTAATTGATCTCGTTGATTAGAAAACGATCCATTAGAATTTTTTCACATTAAATCGACACACTTCATGATTATTCAATTCAGTGAAAATATAATCGATATAATAATCACTAAGAGGATAATCAATAGTTGCCACCCTAGAATTACACCAGGTTCTGTTTATCATTATGGTAAAACTCAACACATTGAGTTACATGCAATGAATTCTGCTAAATAAAGTCATGGGATTGAAACTGAGTGGGTAGTGTTTTTATTGTTGATTCTTTTGTTTTACAGTTTTCTTCACAGGGAAGTAGTCATCCTGCCCCCCAACCGCACCAACACAAACAGTATGTGTATAGCAGTGTTGATTTTGACAGCAGATTATGATTCATTTTTAGTCATAGTCTTTTGAATAAAAAGACTATGACTAGTAGTCATCTGAAATGTTTTAGTTTTTGTCTAGTTTTAGTCGACTAAATATCATAAGATTATAGTCGACTAAATCTACAGTTGATTTAGTCGACTAAAATGTATTGTGGCGGTGCCTTGATGGCGTCGTAATGGCTGATTTAACACTTGGTTGAATGCTGAAAATAGCAGATCTACAAGCTCATATGGCGTTGCGCTGCGGCGCGTTGTGAGCTTGTAGATCTGCTATTTTCAGAGCGCAACACCCGAGCACCAAACATAAAATGACTTGTCTTTTAGTTCTACTGGATCTCTTCTCCACTCAACCCTTCACTAACATTTTAGTCTAATTTTTATTTGTTGACAAAATTGTCAATATATTTAGTCATTGTAGCTTAGTTTTTATTTAGTTTTTGTCAGTGAAAAAAAGGTAGTTTACAGCTTGGCAAAGCTGTCAATAAACAGACGCACTAGTCGTCACTTTCTCGTTACTTTCTCCCTATTGGCTAAAGGCCATTCAATGAGGGGTCACCCATGGCTTCCCATACTCTAAACCAAGCCCCCAGAACCGCGGTAGAACAGTGAAGCTGCCGTCGCCTGGTTGGTCAAATCTGGGATTGCAAGACTTCCGCATTCAAAACCCTACTGCGCGTGCTTCTATTGTCTGAAACCCTAGTGTGCCCACACACACACACACACACACACACACACACACACACACACACACACACACACAAAGGACACAGACACAGATACACTTGTTTTCTTTATATTGGTAGCCAAGCTGTAAATGACATTTCATGTCAGTCTTGTTTTACCTCTACACCAAATCTCTTTGCCAAAAGTAGCTGATCCACAAGATCACAACCAGCCTTAACCAGCCGGCTATTAATACCGGAGCGCACTCCTTTTCATTTTCATGCTCAGTTTTGTTGGTGGTTTCTGAGAGAAGAAGACACATTGGGACTCCTTCTCTACATGCTGTGAAACGTTAAGTGTCATAATCAGTGGTCCAGATACATACGTGTGCGTTTGATTCATATTGTTGTTGATAAGCTGCATCATTTGCATAGTGGGGAGCCATGTTTGTGTTAATGAGCTGACCCTGTGGGTGAAAGGTTAAGCTCCCTTCCAGTTGAGTTGTCAGCACAGCAGGACCATTGTGTCTAGAGAGGCAGTCGGAGATGGAGCTCCGTGTCTGTGTGTGTGTGTGTGTGTGTGTGTGTGTGTGTGTGTGGTTGTGTGTGTGTGTGTGTGTGTGTGTGTGTGTGTGTGTGTGTGTGTGTGTGTGTGTGTGTGTGTGTGTGTGTGTGTGTGTGGTTGTGTGCGCGCATGCATGTCGGTGTGTGCGTGCTTGAGCAAGAAAAAGAGAGAAAAAAGTGTGTGTGCGTGCATGTGAGTGCAAGAGCAAGAAAGAGAGTGTGTGTGTGTGTGTGTGTGTGTGTGTGTGTGTGTGTGTGTGTGTGTGTGTGTGTGTGTGTGTGTGTGTGTGTGTGTGTGTGTGTGTGTGTGTGTGTGTGTGTGTGTGTGTGTGTGTGTGTGTGTGTGTGTGTGTGTGTGTTATGATAGGGCCTGGGGGTGACTCAGGCTAAATGTATCATTTGTAATGATCCCCAGGACCACTGTGGCGTCTCCACCCGGTCAAGTGTTTCTCAGATCTCCTACCCTTCATCCCCTTCACACACCCCACCCCTACAACACACAATGATCTCAGCTGCCTTCTCTCACACACACACGCACACACATCTATGGTGAGTGAATTGGTAAATGCATCACCAGCTCCTTGGTAAACTCGGCCTATGGCTGCTATGTCCATCTGCTTACCACTTGGACTCAACAGCAAATAAAACAATAAATACAAATAGCTTTTAGACTAAAAAGTTTTAGTCCAGACCCCTGCAATAAAAACTAGACAATAAAAATTGTCTCCCTGTTACCCCCCTGTGAGAGTAGCCCCCTTCCCTTGTGGGGGGGGGCTTTATTGTTTGTCTGAGACAAAGATCATCTAGATCTTTACTGCCCCTCAATGTAGACCTATACTTTCCAACTTTTGGGGATTTTTAGGAAAAGTAGCAAAGGTTTTGAAATGACACCCATGTGTTGTTGACATTCTATGATGCGTTTCATTGGCCCTGCAGGGCTTCTACGCAACGACGTCAAGCCATAAAGGATGACGTAAATTATTATTAGGTACAAAAACATAGCAGTGCTGTGAGTTTTTATGGTATGGTCTGCAGGAGTATAGACGTCTATATGAGGGTCGTGTGTGTGTGTGTGTGTGTGTGTGTGTGTGTGTGTTGGGGGGGGGGGGTTAGTCACACAAACCACTGGACCAATCAGCGCTAAGTTTCCTGTGCACACGGCCAGCAGTTCTGTTGCCAGATTTTGTGGAACAAACTCCCACAAAACTGCAGGTCTGCTGCCACTCATTTATTTTAAAACTAAAGATGTTTGCCACTGCCTTTGATTGAGTTACTTTTCTTTGTCTTTCTCTTCAGCACTGTAACTGTATCTGTTATTTTGTACTACCTTTGTTTTATGCATCCTAATGTCATTGTATAATTGTGTTTCCTTTACTTGATGTTCTGTGTAAAGCACATTGAATTGCCTTGTTGTTGAAAAGATTTTTTAGCAGTACTTTAGACAAGCTGTAATGACAAATGAGCTACGAGAAATGAAAACAAATGACTGATGATTTTTTCAAAGAGCTTGTAGATCGATCTGCTATTTTCGGTGCGTGACACCTGCGCGCAACTAAGCGTAAACGCATGGCTTAACTTTTCTGCATGCGCTAGCTGTCCTCTGTGGCAAACCCCACTCAAAGCAGAATAGGTTCAAATGGAAACATTGATCTGCAGTCACTATTTGATGTGTTGTCATTTAACCCAGGTCTGGACATTGCTAATACTCTCTGTCCTGTTGACCTTACTCAGGACCACCCACTCCTGCTGCCCTCACAGATGTCCAGGAGGGGAGTGGGTCCTTGTAAACAGTGTTTGGATATTTGCAAGTCTGCAACTAAACAGCATTCTAAGCATCACTGTGAAAACAGGGAATTCTGGATAACAAACTGGCAAGGGTTGTTTTTTACTAGTTTCGATTGCTACTGTAGTTGTGAGTGACTATGCATAACTGTGAGATTCGTGAATTGTACCCTCGTTTAAAAATCGAAATATATCAAACATATTTCCTAAAAATCACACCTGTGTGAAGGTAGCGGCGCCTTTGATACATTTTGTCATCAATAAGTGTTTATAATGTGTTTATAGCCACGTGTCACGTGAAGCTTGACCAATCACTTTGTTGACGTGTCTGACCAATCAGAACGTTGACGCAAAAGCCAGGTATAGAGGGCTAATATCCGCTCTATACCTAAAGGTATAGAGCGGCTAGCGCCGCTAAAAACATAAAAAATCAACATTTAAAAACATTAACAAAAAGCCAAACACTTTTGTCTTTAAAACTTTTTTTCCACGCTTTTGGGTGAGCCCTGACAGCAAACTGACTCGCCACCGATGTTGCAGTACATTATTTGGAGATATTACACACATGTTCTTGCTAAATAACCACAAACTGCAAACAAAGCTGTATGAAAACAATGACCAATGACCACGGCACTCCAAAAGGAGTGTCCATGCAGGCTGCGAGGAATTCCCCCCCCCCCCCCCCCCCAGCACTAAATAGGCGGTGCCCTAATGTTCATACAGTCAATACACATCCCTCTACCCTGCCTGCCTGCCTGTGGGCCAGTGCAGCTCCTGTTATCCTTTACCCACGGGCCATTAGGACCCCGCCGCCCGCCGTTTCAGGCCTGCTTTTATTGACTGCATTTTTTTTTTACGCCTCCGCGTTTGAAGTGAGCGCCGCGCCGGCTGTCATTTCCTGCTCTGAGCGCTCGCCCCGTTCACGACGTGTGTAATTAAGTGGTGTGCCTTAGCCAGCGTCCCATAGAGTGAGAGAGAGGGCCCTGGCCAACGCCATGCCGGGCAGCCAGGCCCCCATGTTTTAATACCCACACACACCCCAGACACAACGGCTCATTGACAAGAGTCATGGTTCACTGCCTGTACAATTACCCTGTGGGATATACTTCACCTCACCTTCACAGGTAACAAAGTATGTCTGCACACTGCTCTCCATGTCAACCGTATACTTCAGTTTATCTATCATGCTCTGAGAGCTGGCGAGAACCTTCTGGGGACTGGGATTAATCTATCATAGGCTGCTCCACGGGGGAATTAGGCTGCAGAGGAAAGGCGTCTATCATCAACTTCAATATCGGGGCACAAAAAACTAATGTTTTTATATATCGTTGCTGTCGGGTGGTAATTGTACATGTCAAAAACTGTTATTTGTCACGATTCAAATGCCAAAAATTGCAGATCTACAAGCTCAAAACTCATCGCACCTATTTTTTTTGCAACTTCTTTGTGACACTCTTAGTAGTATGACAAAGTAGAGCATTCATTTATGAAGGAAAAACATGTGTTTGTGTGTAGATGGATAGCTTTATTAATCCCGTAGGGGAAATTCAGGAGCCAGAGACAGCACAGCAGTAAAAGTTACAGATACAGGGCATAGAAGTATACAGTAGGTAAAAGAAGAGTAACATCACAATAAAGACGCCCTTAAACAAACATTTATAAAAGTGTACAGACGTATTACACCCCTATATTCAATCATCCCGTCTGGTGCAGAACACAAAAACACTGTCAATAAATAATGAAGTATACAGATAGGTATACGCACCCTATACCAGTGGTTCTCAAAGTTGAGTCCGGGTACCCTCGGGGGTCCTTGGGGGGAGGGTACCAGGGGGTCCCCAGCTAAATTAGTTAATATAGCGTCACAATCAATTTAACCACTTTAACCAAATTTTACACTTTGGCACTTCATGATCATCATTTTTGCAAATCTTTGGATATATTTTTTATTCAAATGCTTCTCGAGGTCCCTTAAAATATTTTTGTGATGGGGGGCCTTGACATGAAAAAGTTTGAAAACTACTGCCCTATACAATCTGCAGAACATCTGTGTGCGTGTGTGCGTGTGTGCGTGTGTGCGTGTGTGTGTGTGTGTGTGTGTGTGTGTGTGTGTGTGTGTGTGTGTGTGTGTGTGTGTGTGTGTGTGTGTGTGTGTGTGTGTGTGTGTGTGTGTGTGTGTGTGCGCGTGTGCGTGTGTGCGTATGTGTGTGTGTGTGTGTGTGTGTGTTTTATAGGTGCTGAAGGTTAACGTGTTTAGGCTGAGCAGGTCCCAGTGAACACAGCGTGTCACGTTGACCCCTCCCCTTTCTCCATTCTAGCAGCGGATGTTGATCACCAGAACGCTGTTAATATTGAGCACAGTTCATTACTTACACAATCTGTCCAAGCCTCCCCCACCCAAACCCACAAGATAAATAAAAAAAACGCTTGACTTTTTAAAAAACAAAACCTGTCTCTTCCTGTCTAAGCCGTGTTGTGATTAATGAAAGACTGGATGGGGCTTCCTCTGGCACATTAATTTCATAGCGCTATGAATTTACTGCCAGGGCCTGGGGCTGAAACAGCCTTTTCAAACAAAGGTCAGAGTAAAGGGCTTAAGTAGGCCTGGGTTGTGTGTCGCAGCTGGAAATAAGACCCTGGGATTTCTCTCTGGTTGCTTTATGGGCCCGTTGTGTGGTTGATAATGTGCATTGTGGGAGTATATTCCACTAAGCGAGAAGTTAAAGACCAACAGAGAAGTTAAAGGGCTTTGGAAACGGACTGGTGGTGGTGGTGGCGTAAAGCACTCTGAACGGACGGAAAAGACACGGCGGTAACTCTGATTGGGTTGTGTGGCCTCAAGTATGAGGTTAAAAATGAATCATTGGGACACACGCTTTTCCATGTGTACCTGTGTGTTCAAGTCCCCTTAGGGACTTTTTTGTGTTATATTTTTAGCCTTAATGTATGACTGTACATTTCTGACCGATAAAGTATTCAATCAAGTCACACTGAATGCAGAATAAATTCTTCCCAAGGCATGATTACATATCGTCTCTGTCGCTGTGACGATCCACAAGCTCCACAAGCTCAAAACGCTCCGCTTTTCGAGCTTGTGGATCTGTTACTTTTGATGCTTTTGTTATGACGCTGTAGTTTGATCAATTATAGCGTTAATTTACGAAAAAACACAAAGTTAAAATATGGAGATAAGAGGTTACTGCCCGACAGCAGCGATATACCGTACAAAAAAATCAAGTGGAAAAAGCATGCGCATCCAATCGTTCTATAGTGCCAGGTGCAGAGCAGAAGTCAATGACAAAGAGGAATGGAGAATGCACACCAGATCAAGTTCCAAAAAGTCTAAGTGGCTCTTCTTCCCCAGACCAGTCTGAGGAGAAGAGCCACTTAGGCACCAAACGACACGTTTCTGTGGTGGCATTACCTTTTTGGAGGTATTACCTTTTTGGAGCTTGATCCAGTGTAAGGACTCTATTCTTCTTTATGATTACATACAAAGTCAATGCAAAGAAGCAAATTAGACGTGAATCTTCGCACGCTATTTGCAAAATTTCCACGAATAAAGTTGCGCGGCGGCTAAAGCGAGGTGAAATTCAACTTCGCAAACGTCTGACATTGAACACACACGTAAGTTTTATGCTGTTTACACAGTGAACCTATATAAACTTCAACCCCACCCCCTCCCATGCAAACAAGGCTATAGTGTTTCAGAGCTTTAACAGCTTATTGTTCCTGTGTCAGCCATGAAGCCAGCGTGTGTAACCGATTGTGTCATGGCCGACAATTTGAGTAGTATTTCACTCTTTTGCTTTGCCAAGCGGCTTCCTATTTTTCTGAGCTCTCCCATTTCCGCTCCATGCTTGGCCTGGAAAGCCCAACTGAGGTTTACAAATATTGAGGCTTAATCCCTGGGCTCATGGGTCTGCTGCGGCTGTCGCGTGCTGTTCAACTACAGCAGTGGTTTTCAACCTTTTTCATATCAAGGCCCATTATTTATTCGGCATTTGAGCTACGGACCACCATTTGATGAAGTTTAGACACAGAACGTAGAATATTTTGTTGTCGTTGGATGAGATTTTGTCTGACAATTCCATGTTATATTGATGTTGGTACCATAGAAGAAATAACAGGCAAACGTTGATCAAAATAGCAATTACATAATTAAGTAATGCAGATGTTTAACAATAATTTAACTCTTGAGAGTGTAAAATGAAACCAAATGGACCCTTACCGGTCCATTTGGTGTCATTTTACGCTCTCAAGAGTTTAAGATCTATAAGGGTCCATTTGGTTACCAACGGGCACCACCTGGAACCCACTCAAGGACCACTGGTGGTCCTCGGACCACTGGTTGAGAACCACAGAACTATATATATATATATATATATATATATATATAGGAGCATGTGTTCATTTTGTAATTTCAACAAACTTCTGAGGATCTGAGGCTTGCACTTTCACATCCAGACTAAAAACTTTTAGGTTTTTCAAGTGACTTTTACAACGAATAACTTATAGCTTACAACTGTTTCTTTTATTCCTATTGTTTTTATCTCTCTATTTCTGTATGCTTTGAAATACCTTTTATAATATGAAATGCCGTTTTAAGTAAGTAATTAAGCAAGCAACAATATAGGTAGGCCTAATCGTGTTTTATCCTTACAATATGTAAAGCTCTTTGAATTGCCTTTGTGTATGAAATGTGCTATACAAATAAACGTACCTAGGCCTATAGCCTTGCTTTGCTGTGCCATGCCGTGCCAGGCCATGCCGTGCCTTTCCATGCATTCATTACAGAACAGAATTACTGCTTTGTGCATATAACCCAGAGGTAATCATCCCCAGTCAGCGCATGACCAGAGTAAAAGGATGGTCTGAGAGGTTTGGAATGTGTAGGTTAAGGTTTGTTAGCGATGGTGCCAGTCTAACCATCTGTCTGAATTCATGCCATTGTTTGTACAGGAGCCATAAGACTTTACCTCACGCTGGTCAAGTGTAATGTTGCCCTTGTGTGCTCAAATATTGAATATTTTCATTTGCTCCCGTGGCAATATTTTCATGTTGTTTCATGTCTGTGACATTTTATTAAAGAGGGCGGCACGACAAATCATTCTCGCACAATCCACAGGCACGGATATTCATACGCTTAATAAGATCTTAATCCACGATAAAATAATGATTCAAATATACCTGCACAAACAGGACAGGCACACACAGTTACTCACGCTCACACACAGTGGTGGAAAGTAACTAAGTGCATGTACTCAAGTACTGTACTTAAGTACAATTTTGAGGTACTTTTACTTCAACTCCATTACATCTCAGAGACAAATATTGTACTTTTACTCCACTACATTTATTTGAATACTTTAGTTACTTTGTAGATTTGGATTGTTATTACAAAACGTACATTAACCACGTCAGCTCTATTTGAACTTTGGCTATTTGAAAATAGCTGATCTACAAGCTCACAACGCGACGTGCTTTTACTACATTTTAGACGATAGATGATAACTTGTGAAACGGGACATTCTGTATAATTTACTTAATACTTTAAGTATATTTTGATGCTAAAACTTAATTCATTTTTTATTACCAGACTTTTACTTGTAACAGAGTGTTTCTACATTACAGTATTGATACTTTTACTTATTTTTTGGAGTACTTTTTCCATCACTGCATCACACGCACATACTGTATATACAGTACAACAGTGGTACCTTGTGAGGTCCTTCAACACATGGCCTGTTGTCAAATGTTTCTCAGTGGTGTAAAGTAACTAGGTACATTTACTCAAGTACTGTGCTTAAGTACAATTTTGAGGTACTTTTACTTTACTGGAGTATTTCCAATTGTCTATACTTTTACTTCTACTCCACTTCATCTCAGAGGCAAATATTGTACTTTTACTTCACTACAAGTATTTGAGAACTTTAGCTGCTAGTTACTTTGTAGATATACGTTATTACATTATAAAACATACATTAACCACTTTAGCGCTATTTTATACCTAGGCTATTTGAAAATAGCCGATCTACAAGCTCACAAGTCAATATTGAATTCCGGACTTTTGCGCTTAACAGAGTACTTCTACATTGCAGTATTGATACTTTTACTTAAGTAAAACATTTGAGTACTTTTTCCACCACTGGATGTTACTCAGTGGACCTGCACTCCCATGTGAAACCTTGGGGAAAAGGACATTGAAGGTTTTTTCTTCTCTTTTTTGTGTGTGTGTTATTTTTCTGACTCCATCAGGGACCTGAATGTCAGGTCAGGGATGACTGTCTGTCTGTCTGTCTGTGGAGTTATGATGTTTTTTAGTCTACTGATATGCCCTGAACAATGTGTGCTGCAAAAATAAATATTAATCCATGCACAGACTTTGTTCCCAGCCAGCCGCCACTCACTGTGTGTGTGTGTGTGTGTGTGTGTGTGTGTGTGTGTGTGTGTGTGTGTGTGTGTGTGTGTGTGTGTGTGTGTGTGTGTGTGTGTGTGTGTGTGTGTGTGTGTGTGTGTGTGTGTGTGTGTGTGTGTGTGTGTGTGAGAGAGAGCGCGTGTGCGAGCTTTTCTGTCTCTGGATCAGGCCCAAATCCAGCCCCATTATCTCCATGTGTCTTTGTATGTGCTGATTTATTTCAACAGTGTGCTCTCTCTCTCTCTCTCTCTCTCTCTCTCTCTCTCTCTCTCTCTCTCTCTCTCTCTCTCTCTCTCTCTCTCTCTCTCTCTCTCTCTCTCTCTCTCTCTCTCAGCCGAGCGCTGGGTGCCTCCTCTTTGTCAGCTCCTATATGTGAATGCAGGAGCCTTTGACCACCGCTCTGACAGTGTGAATATTTTAGCTCCTTCAATATGCAGCCTGGACGTTTTTATGTTAAAGATGAGGAGAGGGGATGGCATGGGAGGGTGGCGAACAGAGGAGGACGGGATTTGAAGAGGGGGGGGGGGGGGGGGGGGGGGGGGGTGTTGGAACATTTGGGTTCTACCAAATGTTCCATGGGGTTTGACATTAGTCAGTGTCAGTGTCATCACGTTGTTGTGTTGTGGAGTGTGACTCTACGTTTAACATTTGAGGGAGGTCTCCCCTATCCTGTCTAATAAGGGGAATACGATAATGAGCATTGTCTTATTTTATTTTCTATACAGGCAACATTGAATCACCTAAACCCTGTCTATTTTGTTGGCCTGGGTCCGTACTTGGGCTCCCTCCTCTTTTTCCCTCGACACCAAATATCTTTGTTGAACATAGCCGATCTAAAATTGCACAACGCGGTGCGTTGCATTGTAGATCGGCTATTTTTGCATAAAGTTCCGCTATTTTCTCTGAATATTCACCTATTATCACACTATAGGGCTTATGTGGTTAGCTTTGATTGATTAAATACTTTATTTTATTAGTCAAAAATGCAAACAGCACGTGGTACAGTCAGACATTAAGGCTATAAAAAGGATAACACAAAAAAAATCCTGGGGACTTGTTTTCCATTGTGGTCTTATGTAGGCTATTCAATTCATCAACATAGCATAATGCCTTCCAAAAAGGTTCACAGCGAACCATTTCATTTGTGTTGTTTGTGGTGAATTATTCTGTTGGAACGGTACATGCAGACCTGTTGACTGAACACGCTCTGCTCTGGGCAGAATAACACACGCTTTTCTCAGAGTTCAGGCTGCAGGTGTTCCACGTACCCTGCTTTCCTTTGCTGCCAAATATAGATTTATTTTTTTTGAATTTTATAGAATTTTGCAGTGCAAAAGTCCATCGACTGAGAGAAACCTTTGAACACTTTGCTTTAAGTGTTGCCTGTGTGTTACAAGGTGCCCCAAAAGACACCTTAACCGTACTCTTTATGGGTGTACTATGAATCGGAACACGTCATTATCACAATATAACACATCACAAGATATTAGATTTTATGCAATTATTAATACAAATTTTGCTTCACCCATCTGATTGCTGCTCGGGTCAACAAATGAACCTGGCATCTGTCTAACTAACATGCTACTGTGTCTAAATTACATTTTTAACCTTTGCATAAGACTGCATGGTGGCCATGGCTATAGGTCCAGCCTTGTGTTACTGCAGTGGTTCTCAACTTTTTCAGACCATGAACCCCCAAAATAATCATATTTGAACCCCCCACACCCTGATAAGCACTTGGAATGTAGGCGTTGAGGCATTAGATTTAAATTATTTAATTAAAATGTAATTACATAGATTAAATAATTAAAATTATTCTTTTTTAAAATCATGTGGGGACCCCCACATGATTTGAGTTCACCTACCTGGGCCGGTGACCCGTGACCTTCTGATCACTAGATGGCCTCTTTACCCACCCCCTCACAAGAGTATGTCAGAATGTCGAGGTCAAAGTCAGCTCTGATGTTAAATCGAACAGTGCTAAAGGAAACGTGGGGGCCTAAAATAATGTTGTTAGTTGATTATCTCATTGATGACTGATTGGATTGGCTGGTCGTTGACGTCATGCGGCAGGGCAGGCAGTCCATAAAGCTTTTATTCCTACTTATGTCCCAGGGCGCCAGGATGTAGGCTAAGACTAATTATGGAACTAGTAGAAGTTTAGATCCAGTTAATTGGGTATCTGGCACTGCATCTGATTAGCAACTTAAACCATCCAGACCTGAGGCCCATTCTGCAAATGTCTTCTAAACAGTTTTTTGAGAAAACTGATGTTGCTATAATATCAGTGGTGCTCAAACTTTGTCATGTCAAGGACCACCCACAATCATATGTATTTTGGGCGGATCCCTATCTCAAAATATTTTGTTCCAGGGAAAAAAATATCTATTCAAAGATTTGCACAACTTTTCACGTTTTTTTTCCAAAATAGCAGATCTACAAGCTCGGCACTCGGTGCTGCGCTACGAGCTTGTGATCTGCTATTTTTGAATAGCTAAAGAAATCTAAAAATAACACAGATGCGTTCCCGGTCTTAATGGATTACGCCCTATTTAGTTCGGTGACCGGGTATCCCCCAGGGCTCTATAATTGGTCTGTTCCTTTTTTTTCTGCCCTCCGCACTACACCAAATCTCTTCACCGAAAATAGCCAATCTACAAGCTTGTACGGTAGATCTGCTGTTTTAGCAGAAAATTTGCCCCAGAATAGGGATTCTGTAATTAAGACTTGTAAATGAACTTTTGGTAGCACTTGCTATGCATCCTATGTGTATAACGCATCATGAACATACTTATAAGGCATTATAATCTGCTCATAACGCTGGAGCTCTGCATCTGTTACTATGGGTGTTCGATACCATGTTTGTCAACTGACTGAGGGGCTAATTATGGATTAAGATGTGTTGATAAACTTTTGCTCTGTATTTGCAACTACTGTATGGTTGTTTGGTACCTTTTCTGTCAACTTAACTAGTTTGCTCCTGTCTAGACATACAGAATGGTATGGGGCACTTTGCCAATTTTTGACATCATAATCTGCTTACTTGTCATGTGAAGCATAATATGGTTTGTGAAAATATCTTTACTCTGAGGCTTCTAGGGGATGAGGGGATGTCTGTCTGTCTGTCTGTCTGTCATATATTTTTCCACCTGTGTTTTATACTTTTTTTTTTTTTTTTTTAACTTAAATTTCTCCTTGGAATCTGTGGAGTGGCAAATAGCTCCATATTTGGAAGTCCAGAATGATGTCAGAGTGATATGTCGTTGCCAGGTTAATATGACATCATCAACATGAATCCGAGATCCACATATTATTATTATTATTAGACCCCGACTTGTTTTAAAGTGTTCTATGTGTGAGTGAGACACACTGAGGAGGCCTTGATGCCGAAAGGCGTCCGTGTATGCTGCCTGTACCTTAACCCATTAAGACCGGGAACGCATTATGTGTCATTTTAGATTTCTTTGTCTATTCAAAAATAGCAGATCTACAAGCTTGTAGATCTGATTTTTTTTTTAAACCGTGAAAATTTGAATATATATATATTTTTTAAGCGGACATTTGTAACTCAAATTTTTGCTTCAGGGGGTCCCTGGAAAAAAAAACTTTTTCTTTTATATATATTTTTTAACTGTAGAAGGAATACCAAAACGCTCGCCCCAAAACACAGTTGCCCCAGGGCAAATCCAGGTCTAAACGGGTAAAATAATTAAAAGTACCAGAAGGACTTCGGAGTGCTGGCTATCATTTTCTTATTTTAAGTCTTCATGAGCCGTGCAAGGACCTATGGGGGTCCCCAGATCGCACTTTGAGAACCAGACCTTGAACACTCTTTCCACATGTTGTTATACACTATAACTACATAAACACATTCTGACGTTTGATTGCAGACGCACTGTTTGGGAGTATAAATTCACAGAGCATACGTCGAGTGCATTTCCAAAAGTTGCTCAGCTTGCAAATAAATGGAGGAATAATGGAAATGATCAGAATCCAGATTCAGTTTCAGAGCGTACGTAAGTCAGTGCTTTGACCCAGCAAATAATACACACATGCATACACAAGCACACACACACACGTGTGAGCGCACACACACACACACACACACACACACACACACGCACACGCACACGCACACGCACACACACACATGCATACACACATACGCATACACACTGCATGCCGTTTTTGGGAGGAATCAAAGTTCAAGGGACGGGATCTTTAATTTCTGGGAAAGAATAATTGATGTCCTGGCCCAATCTGTCACACAGGGCAGGGTAGAGTGTGTGTGTGTGTGTGTGTGTAGGGGGGTGTTATTATTCAGTTATTATTCAGGCCGTGTTTGCTCAGCCTCGCTGACATGTTTCATCGCCGCTCTAAGATGTGGACACAGACGCTGTTTTGGCTTTATGAATCCAGCTGGTGTTTTGTGTGGACATGTTTCCCTCCTCCTGACTGCTCCCACCTCAGCCTCAACCTGAACCACTGTCCCCCGATCACACCTTAGCTCCCCGATCTGTACACTACAGTACATTTAAACCTATACACTACAGTACATTTAAACCTATACACTACAGTACATTTGAACCTATACCCTACAGTACATTTTAATCTATACACTACTGTACATTTGAACCTGTACGAACCTGTAATCAAAGTGAGAGACACTGAGTCTCAATGGTTATTATCTTACATAATAACCATTGAATGTTATTGCACTCTTGCATGTTCATTCACCCCCCCCCCCCCCCCCTAAAACGACAGCTCTTACACAGCTGTGTGGGATTCAACAAACAGATTGAGCACAGAGCTGTGACAGTTTTATTTAATCATGTTTCTGAGTTGAAACATTCCTGCCATTACCAGGGGTACCCAAACCGTTCCATGACAGGGACCCCCAAATAGCTATAGTTTTGTTTTTATGTTTAGTTTTTTACTGAAAACTGCAACATGTTGTGAGCTTGTAGATTGACTATTTTCACATTTCGAAAACATTTCTAAAGCTTAGGGACGCCAGGTTGAAGGTGGTTAAACGCAGTAATGTTATTAATTGAATTTGAATTGGGGGGAAAAAAATATAAAAATATAATTCTTTCTATGATTCTTCTTTTTTCTTCTTTCTAATTGGCCCCCTTGGCGCCCCCTGCGGTGGCCTCCCTGGGGGGCCGTGGACCCTACTTTGAAAACCACTGTTTGACACCACCCTTGTTGGCCCACTTTGCCCCTAGTGAACGTGTAAACATGAACCAGTGTGACTGACTGCGTGTGGCAGACATGTCACCACCAGAGTAGGCATGGGGACAAAAGGACAGACAATCACATAGTCAGATACAGTACAGAGTACAGAGCAGGACGAGGCCATGGGAGGACGTGACATTTAGAGACACAGACAAACATTTAGATAGACAGTCAGATGGACAGGATAGCACATATACGTATACAGTATGTGTGTGCGCGTGCATGCATATCAGTGGTGGAAAGTAACTAAGTACATTTACTCAAGTACTGTACTCTATTTTATACCGATGCGACGCGTTGTGAGCTTGTAGATCTGCTATTCTCAAACATTTTAGTACTTTTACTTTTGGTACTTTAAGTATACTTTTGTACTTTTACTCAACTTTTACTCCAGACTTTTGCTTGTAACAGAGTATTTCTATATTGCAGTATTGGTACTTTTACTTAAGTAAAATATCCGAGTACTTTTTCCACCACTGATGCATATCCACGCACGTGCGTACACACACACACACACACACACACACACACACACACACACACACACACACACACACACACACACACACACACACACACACACACACACACACACACACACACACACACACACACCCACGCACACACTGACAAACAGGGCCAGTCAAATAGAAAGAGACATTGACATATAGACAAGTGCTCTGGCAGACAGACAGACAGACAGACAGAGGGGTGAATGAGGAGGGGAAGGGGACCAGCGGGACCAGCAGAGGAGAGGTGGTGCACAGGGCACGCCGTGCGGCGGCGGAGGCAGCGGGGTGGGGCCGCGGAGCGGCGAGGCCCTCACGCCCCCGCTGGTCACAACAGGAGATTAATTATGTCAGCATAACAAGTACAAATGGTGATCCGAATGCGGAATTAGCCCCCTGAGCAGAGGCTTCTGCAGCGAGCTATGGAGTGTAAGGGAGTGTGTTGGGGGGGTGGGGGGGATTTGTCCCAATTTGTCCCTTCTTGTCTGCACAGCCATGGGGGCTCGGTAGATAGCTATAGCTGGATGGCTGGCTGGCTGGCTGGCTGGCAGTGTTGCCATGTCCGCTTATTATAAGCAACTTTGGGCTTGTTTTGTCTTGTAAATTTGCTTGTAAATATTGTATAGTTGCGGGTTGCTGTTTTTTTTGGCTTGTTTTCAAAGTGGAGTTGTCTAATGTTGTTTAAACCATGTGGCTCTCAAACATGTCAAGGACCACCCTCAAATGTATTTGTCCGCAGACCCCCATCTGAAAATATTTTGTTCCAGGGACCCCACAAGATTTGTGTAAAAAGGTTTTTAAAAAATCCACTTTGTTTTTTTTAGGCTATTTTCAATTTCAAATAGCCGATGCATATCGGTTTTTAAAGTGCTCATGTGGCCTATACTATAGTCGCTTTTTGGGGCTTGTATTCATAGACCCATGGTTGCTTATTTCTATCGCAAAATCTGGCAACGCCGCTGGCTGGCTAGTTACTTGGCAAGGAGGCTTGCAGAGTGAGTGGTGGGAAGGGCCGGGCTGTCATCTCCGTTATGATTTGCATGGATGTCAGTATCCAAGGCAGCGAGGACAAGGCTCTTGCTGGGCTTGGAGGCGTTCCACATGCTCAAAGACACCATTCATATCCCAGCATCCTCCAGGCCCATGTGCCTCAGGCTAAAGACTCAGGCTCTGTGTGGGCTTTGGTTGGGCTCTTTTATTTGCGGGGTCAATACAAGAGACCATAGCATTAGCATCACGGTGTATACTTTGATTTTACATTTGATTGTTTTGCACCCTGAAAAGAAATATCCACCATTTGTTTTTTTTTTAAATGATAACTTAAGAAAAGAAAAACAGCGTTAAAACAAAGATACTTGATTGTTTTGGATCTGTTAATGTGTGTGATGAAATTACAAGGCCCTTTGTATTTATGTATACAATAGTATAAAGTATATAGTACTCAAAATATAGTTCTCAAACTTTTTTTGTGCCAAGGACCCAAATGTATTTGGCTGCGGACCCCCCATCTGAATATGTTTTGTGCCAGGGACCCCCAGAAGAGAAGATTTGTGTTAAAAAATGCAAAATGATGCAAACATGAACATCTATTTTGAGAAGCACTGTTCAAAACCACTATTCTAAATCCTACAAGTTTTCTGAAATATATTTTCTGCTATATATAGCTAAAATCTAAAATGACAGATGCTTTCCCGGTTTTGTTTTTGTCGCATTCCTAAGCCAATAATTTGATGACGAGCTGTGGGTTCCGGTAGGAGACACAAAGAGTCTCCTTTGTGTCTCCTACCGGAACCCACCAGGGGTGAGAAAATCGATAGAAAATAAGTAATTATTTCGGGGTGAACTATCCCTTTAAACCACTCCACACCAAACAACACACAGGCGAGGCATATTTTGTCTCTTGTTGTGGGTGAGTGATCCAAGCTTTTGGTACGGCCCCTTGTCTCTGGTCCAGCAGGTCGTGGTGCCCTAGGAGTCCTGCCCGGAGGCAAGATGACCGGCAAAAACACTGGGTTCATCCTCAGCCTCCCCTGCTGCTGTCCCGCCTGGCTCTTTGCCTCCAGCAGCTTGACCGGCTCTCTGTCAATGCTACTCATTCCCACTGTAAGAATGCAAACAAACAGGGAGCTCTGTGTGCCATGCAGGCTATATGGACTGGGAAACGGAGAGGCACGGTGAGGACGAGAAGTGAAGAGAAGACTCTATTCCAGGGGTCTTCAACAGGAGGGGGTCCGGGACCCCTAGGCGGGGGGTCCTCAGAGTAACTACAGGGGGGGCCAGCCAAATCTTTGTGTGATAGGGACTTTTTTTTTACACCAACCACTTGAACCCTATCATTCCTATTCTGAGGGGAATGTTAGCCGAAAGATAGCCGATCTACAAGCACACAACACCTCGCGCTGCGAGGTGTTGTGAGCTTGTAGATCGGCTATTTTCGGGCAAAAAGGTTTGGTGTAGAGGGAAAAAAGAGCAGATAGAGTACAGTACAGAGCCAACGGTCAAGTTTACAAAGTATTGATGGTTTAAGTGGTTAAATGTCTAAAAACACACATTTAACAGGAATACAATATGTAGTGGGGGTCCCTGCTTCATCTCTCTCTCAGCTATAGGGGGTCCTTGGCCTGAAAAACGTTGAAGACCCCTGCTCTATATTCTATTCTAATAACTACAATAGAATAGAGCTGTGATTCTTGAACAATTTCAAGAACCCCCGGTTTGATATGCATTAGGCCACAGACGACCCCCATTTTAAACTATGGGACCCCTAATACAGAGTGTAAAATGACTGGCCCACAATGGTCCATTTGGTTCCTAACCTTCTATAATTTTACTGGGGTTCCCCCCCGAAACCCCCACTTTAAGGACCCTGGAGAATGCTGAGCAGGCTAGAGCAGGCTAAATACATACATGGGAGGAGCAGGACGAGAATTCAATTACTTGCCTTTTTAAGAGTTCCATTCATTCAGAACTATAGTGTATGATTCACCTTGGAACATCACCTTGAAATTCACTGACCTGATTAGAGGACTGACTGCTAAACGTATGTTTTAGGTGTACTTTAATGCCGTTAATCAAGTCAAGACCATTCAAAAGCCGAATAACATCCCCAAATATACATTTAGATTGGTCACATAAATCAGTGGTTCTCAACCTTTTCAGGCCGCGACCCCCCAAAATAATCATATTTGAACTAGGGACCCCCCAGAATAATCATATTTGAACTAGGGACCCCCCAGAATAACCATATTTGAACTGGGGACCCACACACTGACAAACACTGTAGGAGTTGAGGCATTACTTTTAGTTTGACTCGGCTCCACAGATAAATATTGTGAAAACAGCCGATCTACAAGTTCACAACGCAACACGGGACATCCTGACCCACAGGTTGAGAACCACTGACATAAATGAGTGATTGTGTGAGCCATAACCTGGACATCTTCCAAACAGATCAATATCACTGCAGAGTCATCAGAGCAAATGGAAGCTCTCTACGTACAACATGTATGATGAATCTCTCTACATACACCATGTATGATGAAGCTCTCTACATACACCATGTATGATGAAGGTGAATTCATCCACGTCCTCATGTGTCATATCGTCACTGTCGGGCAGAAACCTTGTATCTCCATATTAGTTATTTTTTGTAAATGAATGCCCTACTTCATCATACAATAGTGTCGTATATATACACCAAAGTAGAGAAAATAGCAGATCACGAGATTCACGAAGGCGCTGTGAGCTTGTAGGTCGGCTGTAATAATATAATAATAATAAATTAATAAAAATGCAGTTACGAGGTTTCCACCCACAACGACCACATATATGTACTCTGTTGCCCACTCGCTTATGAAACAACAAATGCATTAGCAACAGCAACTGAATAAAACAAAGGCAAAAAAGAAAAAAACATCCATTAATAGTCACAGACATGATGCAGAAACGTCTCACGTTTTCCTTCCAGACAGACACACATCAGCATAAGGCTGTTTTATTACGGGTTGGGGGGGGGGGGTGGGTGGGTAGGAGGATCCGAGGGACCTATTTGCTTCCAATGAGTCTATGAAGCTTATAGTGGCCAGGCCCAGATAATGATTCCTCCTCTATGGGGGCTTCCAGGACGCTGCTGCATGGTGGGGGGTGGGGGTGGGGGGGTTGGGTGAGAGTGGTGGGTCATATGCAGACTCAGGCCCCATAAATCCCAGCTCTATGATGAGCACTCGGCATATGACTTATTACAGAGCGCAGAGGCGGCCAGTTAAGTCAGCCACTCGTAAACATGTGGCAGGGCCGCCCTGACGGCACTGTCAATTTTCATATTTCATCGGTTATTGGAGTGGGGAGCGCTGAGTTATACCCCCCGCCAGACTCTCGTTAAGGATGATGGGGGGAGCTCTTCACATGCAAGCTGCTGCTACTGGATGTAGTGATGCTGCAAATGGAGGGTCCAGAGAGAAAATACAACAGCCCCCCTTTTTACTGCTGTTTTATTCTTATGAAGGGGGCTGCAAATAAGATAAGAAAAATATAAGATGATAATACAGTGTTTGTTGTAGGGTTCCATTTGCAGCCATAACACTGAGTGTCTCTGAAAAGCCACTGAAGTTGCACTGAAAAGTTTACCACAGTGATGTAACATGTGGTAAAATGTGATTTTTTTTTTTAGAAATACCTCTACTCAGGTTTTTCTTTAGCGATTGTGTTTGCGATCTCGACGTCTGAAAATATGACCCATTAAAACCGGGAAAGCATCCGTGTCATTTTAGATTTTAGCGTTGGCTATTCAAAAATAGCAGCTATACAAGCTCACAGCATGTGACTTCGTGCCACGCTGGGGGTTTGTATATCTGCTATTTTGGAAAAATCTTGAAAATGTGTGCAAATCTTTGAATATATTTTTATAAAGCGAACATTTTTTACTCAAATCTTTACTTCTGGGGGTCCCTGGAACAAAATATTTGATTGTATTATTATTCAAATACATATCAATTTTGGGGATTCTTGACATGAAAAAGTTTGAGAACCACTGATATAGCATCATAGAAAACTGTTTTTAGAATCGCCTTCAGGTCTTAATGGGTTAATAGTAGCTGTTGTACACAACATATCTACTCCAGTATTACCCTGGAGAAATAAATGGAGTATCCCAGTAGTTCACGTGGTGTGAGGTCAGAGTCTGTGTGTCATGCTTGCACTGATACTGTTGGTTCTGCAGCATCACAGGAGCCGAGCCACGCTGCCAAAATACAACGCGATATCATTGCAATAAATGTTTGTTTGTGTTTTTTTTCAACACTAAAGTGTTTTGTCTTTCACACAAAGCGCTTCTTTATTCAAGCCTGAACTGCCCCTGTAAACTCATAGCCCCCAGTCAGTGTGCCGTTATTACAGCAAAGTCTCCCTTGTCTGGTCAGGCAGTCGAACTCTGACTGATGATGCAGTGCTGAGTCACTGCCCCTCCCCCCAGGTGAGTAAAGCCCTGTGTCACTTACTGGAACACTCAACCAAAACACAATGGAGGCCTGCCTCTCTCTTTCTCTCTCTCTCTCTCTCTCTCTCTCTCTCTCTAACACACACACACACACACACACACACACACACACACACACACACACACACACACACACACACACACACACACACACACACACACACACAGAAAGTAGTGACTCAGAAAGTGGCGATCCCCCCGCCACCGCACTCAACCAAAACACACAAAATAAGGTCTAAAGGGGGCGTGGCTGGACCAGGTGCTTTGCGGGGTGAGCAGCACATATAGAACAACATGAAACATGGAGTCATCACCTCCATCCATGATGATGAGGCTGATGTCAGCTGTGGTACATTCACACTTTGAATTCTTCCTCTGCAAAAAAAAACATGCCATTGTTAGCAGATTAGATCTCAGCTGTGAAGCCCATGCAGTGAATGATCTGTTAATCTAACTGTATATACGCATGGAACCCGGGTCCCTTTGGTTCCATGTGTATACACTCAGAGTTAGAATAACTCTCAAGATTTAACTCTGTGTTTTTTATGATATTAAGACACACTGACACATTTCTCCAAACACTAAGCGGGACCTGCTTCCATCCCCTATCATCAGAGTGAATACTTTAATCCACAGATGAGTGGAAGTGTAGCAGATTACTCTCCAAAGTGTTTCTAGCGTGACGATGTGTACACAACGTGGATACGATTCCTTGACCAGACCCGAAGAGGCTCAGACCGAGAGACAAAAAGTAGGCTATCAAAACGCCTCTCGGCAATCCCCACTTTACAAAAGCACACATTGTTGCCTCGATCCCTCTACAAAGCACAACAGAGCGCGTTGCAGTAAAGGCCCGTTTCCTCTTATTGACGCTCTTGGCAAGTCTAATATTTACAGAAATGTTATGGCTTTGACAACCCTCAATTAAACCTGTCATAACAGAGACCGTACCGAGAGGAACGAGACAGGAAGGAGGAGGGATGCTTTGGAATGATGTCATCTTATGGCGGTGGGAGGAGGAGGACATGGGGGTTGCGCGCACGGAGAGACATGTAAACAGCTGTTCTCCTGTGTCGGTGGCTCAGCGGGGGCTGGGTGGCTAGATGGAGGTTGAGGGTTCAAATCCCGGAACATTGGAGCGCACATCATCCGTGTCTAACTCTGCGGCGTCCGTGTCTAACTGACAGCAACAGTGATGGATGAAGTACTCACATGTTTTACTTAAGTAATATCAATACAAGTATAAAAAATCTTTTGAAAATAGCCGATCTACAAGGTCACAATGCGTTTCATCAGCTATTTTCAAATGGCTGAAATATATATAGGGCTGAAGTGGTTAGTGTGTTTTGTAATACTAATCAAAATCTACAAAGTAACTACTAAAGTTTTCATATACTTTTTGTGGAGTAAAAGTACAATATGTTCCTCTAAGATGTAGTGGGGTAGTATTACTTGATTACATGTACTTAGTTACACCACTGGTTGCTGTTCAATAAAGCGGAAATCTGTTGCTGTGGTTGGATAAGCTCATGTCCCCTCCCTCACACCCACACACACGCGCACACGCACACACACGCACACACATGCTCATAGGCACATAGAATCGGGCCCTCTTGAGTGATGGAAGTGAAACTCAATCGCTTATGAAATAGCATTTGTGTTCAAACTATCAATCTGTCCGTTTCGATGCTTTGAAGTCGATCCGCTTTTTGAAGCAAAGCAGCGCTCACTGAAAGAGAACGCGGGGGATATGTCAGAGAGAGAGAGAAAGAGAGTGAGAGAGAGAGAGAGAGAGAGCTGAAGAAGAAACCCCTCTTTGCAATACCATGTCTGAATTATTACAGGGATGTAAAGCATGTAACCCTAGCCAGATATGTGGAGTGCTTTTGGAGTCCTGTGTAAATGGATCTAGTCAAAGGTGAGGAGAGAACAAGTCTGACCTCCTGTGCGGGTCAGCCTGTCTGTTTGGCTTTCTGAGCCCGGACCATGTGCTCCTCTTTGTAAAGGGGGCGGGGCCCAGCTCAATGTCGTAAATTGCAACTATAGCCTGGCCCGGCTCGAGGGAGGTTGCGTGATTCTCGCTCTCTCGCTCTCTCTGTGTGTGTGTGTGTGTGTGTGTGTGTGTGTGTGTGTGCGTGTGCGTGTGCGTGTGTCGTGTGGTTGTGAGTATTTCTGTATCAGTGGTATATGGTGTGTATTTTGGCCGTCGTGGACCCCATGCAGTCTGAACATATTTTGTGCCAGGCACCACCCCATCCAAGATTTGTGTGTGTGTGTGTGTCAAGATGTTTTGAAAATGTCTGATCTACTGCTCTTGCTAGGAACCCCCTGGAACCCCCTCCTGAGGATCCCCCGGACCGCATGTTTGAATGTGCACATGCAAGAATGTGTCGGCATGTCTACTTACTGTATGTGTGTGAACTGTGAATGTGTGTGTCCAAAACTGTTACTTTTCAGGATTCAAAAGTATCAAAAGTAGCAGATCTACTCAGTAGATCTGCTACTTCTTATGCTTTTGTGTGACGCTGTAGTATGATCAAGTAGGGGCGTTAATTTACAAAAAAAAAACAAAGTTTAATAGAATACGGAGATAAGAGGTTTCTGCCCCGACAGCAACGCTACATGGGTGTGTGTGTGTGTGTGTGTGCATGTGTCTGTACGCGTCTCCTGTCTGTTTACGCCTGCACCCAGTGTCACTTTGTTGCATCCGCTCCGCACACGTGTGGGTCTGTGCAAGCAAGCAAGCAGAGAGGGCATTTGCGGCCCCTCCATGAACCTGGTCACCCACGACCGACTGGCTTCGTCTCGGCCTCAAACTCACCGCTCGGCAGCCCCTACAGTATCTTTGACCCCCCCTCCCCTTCCCTCCCGCGCCGTGCGCTCACAGCCCCGGGCAAACAGTGCAGAGTCCAACTTCCCCCGACGCTTTGCCTGTCTGATTCACAAATATGATTCAGTGTGGAAATGACGGGGCCTCCTTTTTAAATGCCATTTACCCATTTACCCTGGCATGGTGATAATTGAAAATGTCAGTAAAAGTACTTAGGGAGAAATTCCAGCGGGATTATCGCCCCAGTAACACACAGGACAGAGACAGAGAGCTCGTCCCTCCGGAGAAGGAGAAACACAAAAGAACTTGTCTCCATATCATAAAACCTCGCACAGTGCTTCTCACAGGGAGCTATAGGGTTAAAGTAACATCTTGGGTGTTTTTTTTATTTGTTTTGTTTTTTTTGTGGCCCGTTTTTTTTCTTAAGGGGAGGGTGCAGGCTGGTGTTGGGGGGTGAATTGAGTTTGATGGGTGACGAGGGGTAGTTGGTGGGGGGGGGGGCTCGCCCCCAACCCCACCCCCACCTCCAACCCCTCTTTTTTTTCTCTTTCTTTTTTTTTTTCTTCCCGAAAGCCTGTGTTGTCAGTGCATCATATAAAAGAAGATATACAAGCGATTCACATGCAAATGCTGAGGGTGATTTAGAAAAGAGGAGAGGGAAGGGGTAGAAAGGGGAAATGTGCTATTGAAAGCCAGCGGAGGGGGTGAGGGTGGGGGGGTAAGGAGGGGGCGGCCGCGGGGGTGGTGGTGACGGCCATTGCGTGGTGTAAGAAGGGAGGTGTGTGCGTGTCTGTGTGTGTGTGTGTGTGTGTGTGTGTGTGTGTGTGTGAGAGAGAGAGCTGGTGCCGGGGTAGGGGTGGGACAGAGAGACATTTGTGTAATCTGGCTTTATGTATCACCACTTTTGAATAATAACATGGGCGAGAGAGAGCGAGAGAGAGAGAGAGAGAGACTTACCTCATCCGCCTGGTAGAGCCAAGGCATAAATAAAAGACCAGAACAATGGAATTACTATTAACCCGAGCCTTCTTGTGCCCAAGCTACATCACCACAGTATTCTTTGGGAGCCACTGGCAAGAAGATTAATGTTTTGTTAAATATCAGTGTGGGAGCATGTGAAGTGAGGAGAGGAGGTGGGGGGGTGGGGAGAGTCCTCTAAACTTAGTCAGCCCTGCATGGCGTTCTCTGTTAATTATGGTTGTGTGGTTGCTACGGTGCCGACACACACACACACACACACACACACACACACACACGCACACACACACACACACACACACACACACACACACACACACACACACACACTCCCTTCTCCTAAGTGTCGGGGGAGCGTTGTTATGGTATTAGACGCATGTATTTGTCCAGAGGATCATGGGTATATAACTAAAAAGCCCGATTTATACTTGATCGCACGAAGGTGTCGAGCGGCGAAAATAGCAGACCTTACAAAGCTCACGACGCGGCGTCCTACACACTTGTAGGTCTGCTATTTTCGGCGCACGAGACACTGGCGTGCGGCGGAGCATGAATTGGGCTTAATGTTCCGCTGTGTCTCTCATGGCGCCAGGTGTACTGTGTTGTTGACTGTGAATGCATTGGGCCCATGGCTTCTTGGTTGCACTGGTTGAGAAAGTGTATTAAATATATTCAGTTCAATTTAATGACATTTTCAACCTATCTTCATATAATTGGTCCTCACTAATGCTCATGATAATATGGTGCCATTTTTCTATACTCGGCCTGTGTCTCAGAGGAGTGGTGCCAACCACTCCTACATTTGACTGTGTCCGTATGTCCGTCCGTCCGTATGTCCGTCCGTCCGTATGTCCGTCCGTATGATTGGTCAAGCTTCACGTGACAGGTTGCTGATTGCAACACAAGGATGCAACCAGTTACACTTTCAAAGGCACCACTCTCTTCACACTGGTTGTGATCTTTTTCTTTTCAAACAACATTTAACATTTTTTATTTTATTTTGTATTAACTATGGCCTCCATTATAGCATGCTAACTTTCCAGGAATAGAAGGCCTGCTGTTTCTATTAGCTTGGATTCCCCATCAATGATGTCACTGGTGGTTTCTGAACTGTCCACTGTCCTCTTCTAGCAGACAAAAATGGTAGCATATTATAATTAGCATTAGTGAGGAGTGAGGACCAATTATATGAAGATAGGTTGAAAATGGGTGAAGTCGTCCTTTAAATAAATTCAATTCAACAAAACCCCTTATTTCCTAGCACACAGTGAAGTGTTATACTTCGTGTCAGGGCTACAGTGTCAACATTTAGCTATTTTAGCTATTGTCCTTTTCAGGAGGAGATGTTTATTTGTATTTGCGCATTCCAAACATAAGAATATTGCATAAAACTAACAACGGTGTTGGAATTAAACTATAACAAGTAATGGATATACATATGCATCTTTTTCGAACTCCGCATTAGAAATTTTAAGGCAATTTTCAACAGGATAGGGATTTTTCAATGGGATGACTCAAATTGTCTATATTCAAGTGTCCCAAGAAATCAATATTCATTAATATTCATATATGCACATAAGGCCATGGCTTCAATTTGATGTTGTTTTTCCCCCCCCTTGAATCATTAACTTTCACAACTGAGACCCCTTATGGCGCTAATATGACTCACTTTTACTCACACTGCAAATTCCTCCTTTTGTAAAGACATGCAATATACATGCTATAAACCACCCACACAGGCGTCCAGGTTATTCATACACACTACCACACACACACACTTGCCCATGCGCGCACACACACACACACACACACACACACACACACACACACACACACACACACACACTTGTCTTTGTGACGGACCCAGTGTGCGCTCAACCATCCAGAACACACACAGAACATCACACACCCTCATAAATCTGCCCCCCCCCCTAGCATTTAGACTTGATGTCGGCGGGCCTTGTGATCTAGGGCGATGGGCATGTCCGGACACAGCCGCCCTCCCCTCCTCCTCCTCCCTTCCCGAGTGGTTGGACGAGGGGAACAGAAGGTCAGAGGTGAGCCTGGTACCAAGGCGACGGACGGACGGACGGCGTGACAGGGACACTTAGTGGTGGGACAGGTGACGGGGTGGCACCGTGGACAGAGAGGTGACAGGGTGATGGAGGCGTGAGGTGACAGAGAAGCTACAGTACCAACCAGGCCATGACCGCAGGTGAGTGACGGCGACTGAGTGACGACCGCTTCCCACTGTGCCCTCTGTCTGTCTGTCTGTCTGTCTGTCTGTCTGTCTGTCTGTCTTGCGGACCGCTGTGTCATCGTCTCTCAGTCCATCTGCATCTCACAGTTTGGTCTCACCAGCTTGCCGTCACTCTTTCACCTGACTCTGACATTCAGTGTGTGTGTGTGTGTGTGTGTGTGTGTGTGTGTGTGTGTGTGTGTGTGTGTGTGTGTGTGTGTCTGTGTGTGTGTGTGTTTGGATGCGTATGTGTGTTTGTGGTGCATGCCATTCCTTTGTGCTTATTTATGCAAGTGTCTCTCTACTCACTCCTTAATGCGTGAGTGCATGCATGCATGTGTAAGTGCATGCGTGTGTAAGTGCATACGTGTGTGTGTGTGTGTGTGTGTGTGTGTGTGTGTGTGTGTGTGTGTGTGTGTGTGTGTGTGTGTGTGTGTGTGTGTGTGTGTGTGTGTGTGTGTGTGTGTGTGTGTGTGTGTGTGTGTGTGTGTGTGTGTGTGTGTCTGTGTGTCTGTAGCAGGGCCGGAATCCAGTCTCAACATTGTTGTCCCAGTGTCTCAGCTCCTGCCCTGATGCTGATGTCATGGTCGTGCACTCCTCCAAGCTTCATTAAACTGTGTGTGTGTGTGTGTGTGTGTGTGTGTGTGTGTGCGTGTGCGCGCGTGTGTGTGCGCATGTCTGCGTGTACTTATACGGACACAACTTTGCCAGCGTGCGCGTGTAGAACAGCGGTTAACATCCTTCCTGTTTGCTTTGTTGGCTTTGAGTCATGGGGGGGGTGGGGGGGGGCAGTGCAGGACACAGCCATGGGGAGGAAATGAAAAGCACTCCCCTCATTTCATACACCAGCAAGCTCACACACTGACTCAGCACCCAACCATGGCCTGTATGGGTGGCTGGGGTGGATGGGTGTTGGTGGAGGGTGGGTAGTTAGGAGTGTATGTATGCATATAGATAGATAGATAGATAGATACGCACACACACAAGCTTATCTATTTCATGAAGTTGTTTGTCTGTCTGTGAGTCTGACTGTCTGGACATAATTATGCCCCTAAATGGACATGCCTGACATTGCAGTACTAACGTGACACACAACCATATATGGGCAATATGGAGATCAACAACATCAACACGTCATTTTCTGTTGTGTGAGACGTCCCTCTATCCTCTCTCTCTCTCCCCCCCTTTCTCTCTCCCCCCCCCTTTCTCTCTCTCTCGCCGATCGAGCTCTGATCTGACATCACGCTGGTGTCAACTGTTGCGTAATAACGTTGATTTGCGCTAAGGTCAGCTCGACTGGCTGCCATTAAAGACAGACAGGATTTTCAATGGAATAAAATGAAACTTTTGTGAGAAACTGGGCAAGACGTGAATCAGTCCTGACCTTACAGTGGCAACAACAACAACATATTTAAACCAATTACCCCTAAACCAAGTCTATATAAACAATACATCAATCTTTCGAGCTGTCATTTTGTGAAATACATATACTGCCTTGCAAAGCCTACGTGTGTGCAGTGTGCACTTAGGCTACATTTCTGGCTGACATTGAGTTATTTGTCTCAAATTCAAATCGGCCATGATTTTGGGGGATAAACAATTACCTCATGAATACTTAATGTGAGCCATTGGGCTGCAATGGCCAGATGAAACTGTTCAAAGCCATTTTTAATCGGTTTGATTCCTGGCGGAGTTACTGCACTTTATAATTTGTAGGACAGCGTACAGTAGTGGAAAAAACATGTCCAAATGTGTTACTTTTCAGGATTAAAATTCAAAAGTAGCAAAAGTAGCAATCTGCAAGCTCAAAACGTGTCGCTTCGCGCCGCGTTTCGAGCTTGCAGATCTGCTACTTTTGCTACTTTTGTGTGACGCTGCAGTGTGAAGTCAAGTAGGGCGTTCATTTACGAGAAAATACTAAAAGTTAAAATATGGAGATTATTACAGGTTTCTGCCCCAACAGCAATGATAGTAGTATAACTGTAGACACTGATGCTGTTGAGCTCGTCTCTGATTCTGGAATGCTTTGTTTGGTTCCGTGTTTAAAAAACCCAGCATAAACCGGCCATTGATGATGGCTCTTCATTATTCCACTATTGCGTGGTTCTGTGTATAAAGGAGGACTTGTTGTTGGTGTCAGTGTGCATGTTTGTGTTTTTCAGAGTATATGTGTGTCTTGTTCAAAGCCCTTTGTGTTGCTTTGTTGTTGAGATGTGTTTGCAAATAAACTTGCCTGGATGAGGCGCTAATTCATCCTTGGTACAGGAATGTGTTTGGATAGATCTGTGTTTACTGTTGCTGCATGTGTACACAGTCAAACCTTGAATGTTCATTTAACTAAAGCCTATTGGTGTTGCCTGCGGTAAATAGCAGATCTACAAGCTCGCAACACGTCACATTTGTGACGCGGTGTGAGCTTGTACGTTTTTACACTTTCATAGCATTAGGGATTCTTTTTACTGTGTAGCAATGGAGGTGAGAGCAGAGCAGACACAATAGCAGCACTTACTGCCCGGGTTAATAAGTATACCGACTGTCCCAGGCAGACGCACTTTACCTTGTAATACACTGTCTGTGTGTGTGTGTGTGTGTGTGTGTGTGTGTGTGTGTGTGTGTGTGTGTGTGTGTGTGTGTGTGTGTGTGTGTGTGTGTGTGTGTGTGTGTGTGTGTGTGTGTGTGTGTGTGTGTATGAGCGTGTGAGCTTGTGTTCCCATCTTCAAAGCACTGCAATGACTTCATGTCTGCCTCGCATGGCTTTATGTAAACTAATGAATGATAGGGAGGCCACAGTCTCTGACCAGACCCAGCCCCGTTCTTGTGTGTGGGTGTGTGCACTGCACATGCATAATTTTTTCACATGTACTTCCCCTCTGTCCAGACCCCCCCCACTCCCTCATCCCCACCTCCAGACTGTATCCACCTTTAGGTGTGTACTCGCTTGCATGTGTGTGGTTACTGAGTGTGGGAGGTTGTGGCTGATTGTGGGAGTGTGTGTGTGTGTGTGTGTGTGTGTGTGTGTGTGTGTGTGTGTGTGTGTGTGTGTGTGTGTGTGTGTGTGTGTGTGTGTGTGTGTGTGTGTGTGTGTGTGTGTGTGTGTGTGTGTGTGTGTGTGTGTAGACAGGTGAAGTGTGTGATGGTGTGTCTCCATCAACCTTGCTGTCTGGACTCCATGCTTCCTAATTATCGTTCCACTCAGTCAGTGTTGCAGACAGTGCTTGATACGTGCTTGTTAGTTGACAAAGTCTTCTCTAATCACTGCAGCAAGCTGACAATCCAGGGAACATTAGAAATCCACCAGGTGCTTTCTAAAACTCCCAATAGTTGTATGGTGATGTTTAACCACTTAAATCCCTATATTATACTGTACTTCGGCTTCGGCTATTTTTGCTAATTGTTTTATTTTTATTTTGAGAAAAATTTATGCGATTTCTTTTTACATTTCTTGAAATTTCTTGGCCTTTTTGGAAGATTTGAGCCTATAATGACATTCCCATAATAATAGGGACGCCAGGTTTAATGTGGTGAAAATAGACTGATTGATGTTTTAATCATTAAAACATCAATGCCCAATGGAAGAAAAAACAAATCCTAACTTTTCATTACAGTAAAATTTTACGTAATGAACAGTTATGATTTTTGTTCTTCCATTGGGCACTCACATCCATGTGCTACTGCTTTCAATCAATTTGGAACTACACCCCCTGAAAGCAGAGAACGGTAACTGTAATTTGTTCGTCATTTCCGTTCACGAAAACAATAAATATATTTTTAACCTGTCGTATCTAGTTGTAGTTATGAAACAGTATGCAAGTAAAAATAGTGGAACTGTGAAATGTAATCTACAAAAAGCTAAAGTCAGAATAATAGTGTGTTGACTCATGTGTTATAAAAGCTGAACTAAAATGTAGCTCAGTACGAGTAGTACTGTCCCAAGCCGTCAAGCCGTAGGCCAGGGGCTTCGGCTCCTGGTTGCTTCTGCTGTTGCTCTGAATAAATGGTGAATATGGAAACTCTGGGTCCGTGATGTCTCTTCTCCTCCACTACTTTTGTAACATCTACCAGCCGGGTAAACCGCATTTTGGGCCTCTTCTGACACGTCAAACCCATTAAGACCTGGAACGCATCTGTGTCACTTTAAATGTCTTTGGCTATTCAAAAATAGCAGATATACAAGCTGCGCTACGAGCTTGTAGATCTGCTATTTTTGTATTTTATTTGTGCAAATATTTGGGTTAAATATCTTAAAAATATTTTTTCTGAATTTCCATTTCTGATAAGCAACAAGCTATATAGGCTTCGGATAATTAGATTTACATTGGGACAAATTTGCGCGACTGCAAAGACGAAACGGACGCGGCGAGGAGGCGGGACATCCGCTTTACTCCCGGATGGTTTCCAGCGCTTCCTTTGCTCAGACCGTATGCAAATTAGCATTTTGCAATCATTGTGAAAATTGTGTGAGTCAATGCTCTGGCTCCAGAGCAGGAGGGCAGAGACTACCTGACTGGCCCAGTTGGTCCAGAGCTAGACAGGAAGGAGGAGGACGACGGGAACAACCGCAGGGTCTCACTGTGGCGGAGGAGAGGAGCATCCACCATAAACCACCACCACCACCACCACCTTGCCCTGCTGTTGTTTGTTTACAGCGAGGTGTCACTGGGCCCCGCGTGTCTGTTGCCAAGGGCCAGGGGCCAGGATGGGCAGATAGGGGCCTCCTCCTTCATCTCTAATGACTCTAGTGAGTTTAACTCACATAAAATGACAATCCTCAGCCCCGCTGGGAGCACCTGGTTGCTGCTCACTCTGGCACACAGCCACGCCGCGCTGCAACTGTCTCTAAATGCCTGATTTATACTAAGTTGAACACACAGTAGAACAAACTTGGGAAAATTCTCTTTCTACAACTCTGCCACCAAAATGTGGAATTCCCTGACACCATCCCTTAAAAAATGTGGATCACTGGATACCTTCAAAACAGGCCTAAACATCTATCTTTCAGGAGACCAAAAGGGGAGGTAAACTCACCTTCCCCACAGAAAGGAGATGGCATCCACTGCTACAATTTTTTTTTTTTCTCTTTTTCTACTTTGTACGTAATTGTGTTTTTTTGTTGATGAAATTGTATTTTGGTGTTATTTTAATGCTATGTTGATGAATTGAATACATAGGCCCACAATGGAAACAAGTCCCCAGGACTTTTTTTGTGTTATAATTTTAGCTATATAATATAAATATATGACTGTACCTCGTGCTGTTTACATTTCTGTCCAATAAAGTATTCAATCAATCAATCAATGAAGATCGGCTATTTTCGGCGAGACACCGGCGAGCAACTGAGTATAAATCTACCGTCACATTGGAGTGGTTTATGTGTGTATTTCATGGGTTTAGCTACTATGTAGGACTATAGTGTTTGGCTTGCCGGATGAGCCATGAATCAAAGGAGGTCATGTGACCTGCCCACTAATTGTCATGTTTAAGCCCCTTGAAAAAAAGAATGAAAAAAAGAAAGAGAGATGGAAAATTCCAGACAGTGTAGGTCATGCTCTCAGGCCAACCAGGCACTTTTGTTTGCTCACGGCACGACTGAAAAAAGGTAACGGCCAGTGTTTACATAATTTTATAGCTTCTTTTTTTTTATGTAGGGCAAAGAGCGGATAAACAACACTTGCCCCGAAAGTTATAGCCGCTGATTTATTTTGTGTTTGGACAAGTATATACGCACAATCCATTCATAGACGGTGGCTTCATTTCCTTGAAAATATGGCTATTATTGCTCCGAGGGAGAATGTGCATGTCTAAATCGGAGATTTAATGCACTGGTTTAGTACACTGTTATATAATGTATTTCCCACTTAAAGTGTGACTAAACTAATACATTTTTCTGGATTACAGGGACGGCTTGTGTTGTTGTTTTCTTTTCCTTTTTTCTACAGACACTGCAGCAGTGTTAAACAAAGTGCCATACAGAGCACCAGGTTATAGCTGTATTCAATTTAATAAAAACAACCCGCGTGGTGACAAAGGGGTTATACCGATAATCATACATGTCACCGGCTCCTCCACACTGCCAAGGTGCGGGCGCGACAACCTCACAATTACTTATCCGCATTTTGTTGAGACGTTTGTGATTTCCCACAACCTAATACAGGAGCGTCGACTCAAATTACAGGCTTCGAGTTCCACGGTGAGAACTTATTTATTGTGGCACCTTCTATTTTTTTCCTCCATCGGTGACAGTCGACTACAAAAACTAATTAGTGCTTTCAGCTTGACACCCATTAGCTGCAACCCGATCCCCCGGCCCGGCATGGAAAAGAAAAAATAATTATGACATTCCTTCTTATAAATCATTGGTTATGTCCCCGAGTCCTTTCAATGGAAATATGATTTCCCACTACAAATTGTCCAACCTGTTTTATGTTCTCCAACACATAATTAAAGCCGTGGTGCGCCAGAGGAAGTAATTTTGTTCAAAGGACTTTTTGGCAACTGCAGTGCTGGGTCTTTTTCTGCTATGGTTCAGAGAGAGAGAGAGAGAGAGAGAGCCTGGCTACTGGCAGACCTGGACATGTGAGAGAGCTGTGTAATGGATTAGGACCAGCGGCGGCAACATGTGGGAATAACCTGGATGTGTCACTCAGCTGAGACACTCTGGAGGTGAAGTGCATCATGGAGTGGTGTGGGTGGGGTTAAGGGTTGGTAGTGGCAGAGGCAGAGCCATATAAGGAGAGTTGCGTCATCTCCGTTCACTTCATCGAGGCCAGTCCAATGGCCGAATAGTGACAAAGCCCTGAAACGGAAGTTTACGCAATGCACTGGAGTCTATGAGCGTTTGTCACTATTTCGAGGTTTACATGAACCACGTGACAGGCGCTGTTTCTGTCCCCTCATTGACGCAACTCTCCAATAGAAGGCTCTGGGTAGTGGTGGTGGTGGTGGTGGGGGGAGAGAGGGCCTGACCTGGAGAAAATCTGCCTTATACCTGGGAAGCTCGATCCTGTATGAGACCTCCTTGTCAGTAGTTCTCAAAGTGATGTCCGGGGACCCTCAGGGGTCCTTGAGGGGGTTCCAGGGGGGTGCCTTAGCAAAATCGCTTCAACCACTTTATCCCAATTTTATAATTTGACTATTTGAAAATTGCCGATCTACAAGCTCACAACGTGTTGCGATGAAATGCATTATGAGCCTGTACATTCTTTTTTATACATTTTTTGACACATTTTGGAATAATTTTTAAAACATTGTCTGAACAACACAAATCTTATCTTATATAGGGGACCCTGGCACAACATCTTTTCAGATGGGGGTCCACAGCCAAATACATATCAATCTAGGGGTCCTTCACATGCAAATGACATGAAAATGTCTGAGAACCACTGCTCTGTGCAACCCCCTGGATTCAAAACCATGGTGTCCCACATAGGATCTGTTAGTATATCTATCGTTGCTGTCGTGTGGAAATGTCCAAAACCGTTCCTTTTTTATTATTATTTAAAAAACATTTAAAAATAGTGAAAAAATATTTTCACTACTTTTGTGCGACACTCTTGTATGAGGAAGTAAAACGTTGAAATATGGAGATACAAGGTATCTGTCCAACAGCAGCGCTGTACAGTATACAGTAATATACAGCAATACATGTAGCACCCTGTTGCATCACAATAACTGAACTGCACAATGGCTCCATATGGCAGAAGATAAGCGTATTCCTGGGTTTAATCCCGCTTATTGTTGTGCTCTAATCGCCTTCATACTTAATCTTTCTGAGGCAGGTACATTAACTTATACTGTAGTGTGTGTGTGTGTGTGTGTGTGTGTGTGGGTGGGTGGGTGGGTGTGGGTGTGTACAGTCTGTGTACTGTGTGTGTGTGTGTGTGTGTGTGTGTGTGTGTGTGTGTGTGTGTGTGTGTGTGTGTGTGTGTGTGTGTGTGTGTGTGTGTGTGTGTGTGTGTGTGTGTGTGTGTGTGTGTGTGTGTGTGTGTGTGTGTCTGTGTGGGAGGCTGGGGGCCGCTCATACCAACGTCAGCCAGTGTAATGCTTGGCTGTCTGAGTGCTTCCAGAGGTCGTAGGGCAAATCTGGTGCTAATCTGCTAATCCAATTGGCCTGGCGCATATTCACATGATCTGCAATGGCCCTTCAGAACAGACACACGTCTAACTGTTTTGGACGCATGTACACACTCGCATGCACACACATGCAGCGTGTTGTGCACACTCTCTCACGGCAGTCTTTGACTCTATGACACCGGCCTGTTTGATTCCACTTAAGGTTTGAAGCAGATTAGCGAAGGTGACTTTTGACAGGAGGGGGGGGGAATTCCGGAGCATAATTGGCAGAATTCATAAACCAATTAAAAGCGCATTCTAACAAATGCTGTTTTGCCGCTATTATTAACCTGGTGTGATGGGATAAAGCAGCGGGGGCGCCTTCGACGGCATTGCGCGTCGCACGCTTCCTATCACACACACAGCCACCCGGAGGACCCTGCACAAAGTGTGCCTGTGTGTGTCTATTTGAAGACAAGTCTCCCTGACCTCGTTCCGTACGGTCAGCCACAGACGGTTCTTGTGTGGGCAAACTCCCCCTGACCCCTGCTTTCACTTAAAGTCCCACGTTGAGACACAGACCATAACACACTCTCTGCCTGCGTTAGAAACCAACACTGTGCGTCTTTTCGCATGCGGTAAAAACTGATTGACTAATCGCATCCTGTCTGCAAAGGCCTTAACTGTGAATGAAAATCTGCAAATGTAAAAGGATCCCTGGCTAATAAGCCAAATATGTCTAATACATTATTATTGCCCTCTATAACTAACATTAACATTTGAAAACACCTTTAATACAAGTACAATTTTGAGGTATTTATACTTCTACTCCACTACATCTCAGAGGCAAATATAATACTTTTACTCCACTACAGTTATTTGAAAACTTTAATTACTAGTTACTTTGCAGATATAAATTATTATATTATAAAACATACATGAACCACTTTAGCTCTGTTTTATACCTAGTACTAGATACTCTTAAGTAAAACATTTGAGTACTTTTCCCACTGATAGGGACAAACTCCCGTTGCAAGTAGATATCATTTTGTCCATGTGTGGTCCAGCCCAATGGAATGTATGGAATGTATGTGCTAATAAAAAGTATTTAAAGAATAGTTTTGATGCTCATGTTAACTTTAGGAAGTATTACGTTGTTTTTTATTTAGCACATGCATTCCATACTCCATAGGGCTGGACCAAACATGGACATAAGACAGCATCAACTTGTGACGGGAGCGTTCCCAATTGAGTGAAAGATGAACAATATTTAAGGTATTTTTTATTTCAAATGTTAGTTATATAGGGCGAGTATAATTAACCCATAAAGACCGGGAACGCATCTGTGTCGTTTTTGGATTTCTTTGGCTATTCAAAAATAGCAGATCTACAAGCTCTATGAGCTTGTAGATCTGCTATTTTTGAAAAATCTTGAAAATGTGTTCTTTTCTTCTGGGGGGTCCCTAGAACAAACTATTTTGAGATGGGTGTCCGCTGCCTTTTAAAAAAAGAAAGAAACCATCACGCTGTAACATGATGGAAAGCTACCCACTACATGTCGCTGTTGTCGGGCAGAAACCTCTTATCTCCATATTCTATCTTTTTGTGTTTTTTCGTAAATGAAATGCCGTACTTGATCATACTGCAGCGTCACACAAAAGCATCAAAAGCAGATCTGCATGCACTAGTTTTGAGCTTGTCGATCTGCTACTATTGCTATCTTTTTATTTGAATCCTGAAAAGTCACAGTTTTTGGACATATGGGGTTTCCACCCGACAGAGACGATGTGTTGTCCATGCAAACGTTAAAGGAATAGTTCACCCAAAAAATATATCATTTTCTATCGATTACTCACCTCATGGAGACTTGAATGAATGGGTATTTTCTTTTTTTTGTCACATTCCTAAGCCAATAATTTGGGTACCCACTGCTCGGAACCCACTGCTCGTCATCAAATCATTGGCTCATTGTTTTTTTTTAGGGTGAAGTATTTCTTTAACCACTTGAACCCCAGCATCCATTCTCGGGGTGGGGGGGGGGGGGTGGGGGGACGCAGTGTGAGCTTGTACAGTACTAGGTCGGCTACTTTTGGAAAAGAGATTCGGTTGTAGACGGAAACGAGTGTTCATAGTGCGGTTGTAACTCAAGTCCGGTTCCCTAAGACTACTAGGGTTTAAGTGGTGATAATCACCACATCATTTACAGGCTGTATGTCTGTCTGTACTTTTTTCGCTGTCAGAGTGACATGTGTAGGCTACACGGGGGGGATCAGTGGATCAGTGTCAGTGGCTCAAGGACATATGCACCTCGACAGCACACCAAGAAGAGTTCCAGGAATCGACCTGTGAAATCCCAATTACTGCATGGGGACAGTGTCTCTAAAAAGCACTAGGCCTGACCAATCTGTGTCAAGCAGCAGCATTCCATACTGTACACATGAAAGAGACATCCTGGCCTACATGTGTTTCCCATGCAGAGAGCAGAAGGTAATGATAATGACCACAACATGGAGGCTGTACTGTATACTGCATACGGCGAGCAGTGACGGAAGAAGTACTCGCATATTACTGACGTTAAAATATCAATACTGCAATGTAGATTTAATACTCCAGAATAAAGTCCGGAATTCAAAATGTACTTAAAGTACCAAAAGTAGAAAGTACTCATTATGCACAATGTCCCATTTCACAAGTTTTCAAATGTATAAAATGTATAACGCGTCGCTTTGCAAAGTATATTTATAGGTCTTAACCCATTAAGACCAGGAGCGCGTCTGTGTCATTTTTTGATTTCTCTGGCTATTCAAAAATAGCAGATATACCGAGTGCCGCGCTATGCTTGTAGATCTGCTATTTTTGAAAAATTGTTAAAATGTGTGCAAATCTTTGAATATATATATTTTTTTAAGCGTTAGGATTCTGAAAAAAATATGTTTTAATCGGCCTCAGGTCGTAATTGGGTTAAGTGGTTTCGTAATAATATCTACAAAGTAACTATAATAACTAAAGTTTTCATATAAGTGTAGTGGAAGTAAAAGGCTTCACTTCCGCTTTATCGCTTGATATTTTTCAGAGCTTCCGTTGCTCCAGACTCCAGTCTGGCCACGCGAGACTAGACAAAGTATAAAATAATAGGGCATTCATTTAAGGGGGGTGGGGGGATGGGGATACAAGGTTTCTGCATGACAGCCTGGCACTCTGGCACTAGTTGTAGAGGCCTACCGTAGGAAGGGACTGGATCCCATTTCCCAGTCTGGACCTCGGGGCAGAGTGTGGAAACTGAGCTAATTGCAGGATATTGGTCCTAGGGATGATTAGAGGAGGCGGTGAAATTCCTGGTGTGTGATGCAAGCAGACCAAGGTGACGCTAATGAAGGATGCACGTCTTTTTTTTTCTTTCTTTCTACCATTCGCTAAATAAGTGGCGAGCGGGGCAAACCCACTGCCGAGAGGAGGTGGAGGTGTTCCATCTTGTGAGAGTGCATTTATATTACAGTATGTGTTCTACTCCACTTTGTATAAATTCAATATAATTACAATCCCCCCCCCCCAATTCTGCATATTCCCCATTGCTGCTAAAATGGTTTTACCTGTACTATTACCAACTAAATGTTTAATCTTTATCCTCCTTTAGGGTTTTTTCTACTTTTTTTATTATCATGCCACACAAACATTTTGCTGCTTGTACCTGTATGACTTAAGTAGGTCAGAGAGGCTTATTGTCGGTATCAGCCGAGAACATGGCTATCCCCTTTACAAGGCGCTATAGACCCCTCGGAGATGGATTGCCGAGATGGAGCGCAACACCATCAGTCCCCAGCACTTACCGCACGATAGGCCTGTCCCCGACTAAGGATTTCTATAGTCAAATCTGATTGGCCAAATGTTACCTATAGTCGACTAATAGTCGACTAATGCAACGCAAAAAAAACCCAACCCTTTCTGTTTTTTGTTTTTTTTTGCATGATTCAACTGAGAGATTGGCAGTCAAATCTGTCTGATTCGACTGCCAATCTCTCAGTCGAATCATGCAAAAAAGATGTTATGCAATAGAGGAACATTCCATTTGGGCTGTAGGGGTGCTTAATGTCTGATTTAACATATGCTTGCTTGGTTTCTCCTAATAAATCATTTGGTTATCAGTTTTGGCAAACTATTAGTTAATTAATATACAACAAATTAGGCCAATCTCTCAGTTGAATAATTAAAAATGAATACATTTATAAATCGACTAAGAAATTGGCAGTCGACTCAGACTCCCCTCGACTGATTAGTCGACTATTCAAATAATCGAGGTCAGGCCTACCGTACGATTCACACTATGACACATGACCGCGAGAGCTCAACAGACTGAGCTCCCCGGACACAACGTATGAGTGATTGACAAATAAACCCTTGAATCTTGAATGTCCCAATGTGCGGCGCCAGAAGGGAAGTGCGTGGTTTATTGCACGATACTGCCGAGAGGCACAAGATACGTTTGATAGTATCTTCAATTATTTGGACAGTTCCACCCAAAGATCAAAACAGCCTATTTCTGACCTGCTCAGATGCCTGTTAAAACACAGTCCAAACAGACTGTCTGCCATCATGGATAGAAGCATCCAGCAACAAGTGTTTTTCATTTTCTTTTTTTACCTCGTGGCTCTGCAGGATGTACAGCAGGGGTCTTCAATAGGGGGTCCGGGACCCCTAGGGGGTCCTCAGAGTTACTACAGGGGGGCCGCCAAATCTTTGTGTGATTTTATTTACCTTAACCACTTGAACCCTAGCATCCCTTTTCTGAGGAGAACTTTAGCCAAAAATAGCCGATCTACAAGCCCACAACGCCTCGGCTATTTTTGGCAAAGAGATAGTGTAGTGTCGCATCAAAAGAAGAGATGGTGTAGAGGGAAAAAATGAACAGCAAAAGTTTATCTGAAACACAATTTTATACAATACAGAGGGGGGTCCCTGCTTCATCTCTCTCTCAGCTAGGGGGTCCTTGGCCTGAAAACGTTGAAGAACCCTGATGTATTGTAGAGTCGGTCTGTGGGTGTCTGTGTTTGTTTGTTTGTTTGTTTGTCCAGAGCAAATCTCACAAACTGCTAGTTGGTTTCTTTCCTTCCTTCCTTCTTTCTTTCTTTCTTTCGCCTCGCTTATGTCCAGCGAAATGTCCCAGAATCCCATGCAGAACAGAAGGCAGAGTGTTATGGCCCCTGTAGGCAGACAGCAAGCCTTTGATATTCTGGCCCCTGTGTTTAGTAGCCACCCTTTGCCTTTGTTTGCACTGTTTGTTTGGTGTTACGTTTAGACAGAAGGAGGCAGACACCATTGAGTAGAGTAGCGGGAGCGCCTGCCCACTCTGCTTTTGCTCTGTGCGTGCGTGTGTGTGTGTGTGTGTGTGTGTGTGCAGTGTGTGTGTGTGTGTGGGTGTGTGTGTGTGTGTGTGTGTGTGTGTGTGTGTGTGTGTGTGTGTGCACGCGCTGCTGTTACGGCTCCTCTCGCCTGCTGTAGAGCGAACCGAGTCAAACACAACAAGGACGGGCCCATTGTGCAACAGTGGAACTAATCGCCCTGATGGCACCTCCATAAACCTCCGCCTCACCTCCTCCTCCCGCTCCCCCCACCTCCTCTGTCCACAGCGATTGGAGTCTACCTATGTGTGACCATGGACAATGTGACTGCACCAAAGACAAACAGAATGGAGGAGGGAGGGGAGGGAGGAGGGAGGAACGGGGGGATGCACGGTTTGGCTTGGCCAGATGGCCGGGGGTCGCATGCAGCAGCAGCAGGCTTCTTGGGCCCTCCATCCACATCTGCTGCCTGTGTGATGTGCCAGCAAGTGGTTGTGTCTCTGTGTTGACTGTCTGTGAGGGCTTTTCCCTCTCTTCTGCACGGCTCAGGGTCTGTCTCTCTCTCTCTGTGTGTGTGTGTGTGAGAGGACAAGCTCTCCAACATTAACCTGTCTGCTAGCAGAGAACCACCCACATGGAGGGGGAGAGAGAGATACAGAGAGGATGTGTGAGAGAGAGAGAGAGAGAAAAGGGGGTGGGGGACATTGCTACAGTGGCAGGTGTGGTGGGCTCGGGGTCAAACTCTCACGATGTTGGGAGACAACTGGATGAATAATAAATGTGTAACGGATTAGCGGACAGCAGATCTGTCAGTGTAGCGGTTAGCTAGCGAGACAACAAGGGTCCCTCTTTATAGTCATCACAATGATCTTTAGTCATCACAGTGATCACACAGGTCGCATCCCAGGAGCAACACAGGTTTCCAAAATGTTAAGAAAGTCCTGAAGTATATAACTGATCTGCTATTTACGTTATTAGGTTATTATCGTTTCACTACTTCTGTTCTTCGCGAGACAGTAATATTCCCATAAGTGGCTAACACTAAAAACAAGATGATGTTAATTTTTTTATCATATTGGTCATATTCTTTTCGCTTATTCATTTCTCTCTCTCTCTCTCTCTCTCTCTCTCTCTGTTTGAGGTTGATCAGAGGTGGACATGCGGTGTGGTCCTGTTGCATCACCACTGCTCCGGTCCACACACACGCATGCACGTGCGTACACACACACACACACACACACACACACACACACACACACACACACACACACACACACACACACACACACACACACACACACACACACACACACACACAGAAGCCATGCTTTCACAGCTGTTTAATATAAATTCTCTGTGAATATCTTTGTCCAGATGGTTTATTTTTACAAACAATACACAGGGCCGCATTCCTGCCGAGCCCACTGCCGTCACCACCCAACCCACCACCCTTATATCCCACCCCACCCTTCTCTGTCTGTCTGCCTAACTAGACAGCTTTGCCTTTGGAGGTGGGAGAGAGGGAGAGAGAGAGAGAGAGGTAGCTCTATCCTGTGGGGAGCACACAGATGGTCGAATGACACCGCTGTCATACAAACATGCCTCGGTTAGAAAAAAAAAAACATAATATACACATGCAGGTATGGATACATAAGGTATACATTTTCAAAGAAGGAGGCGCGAATGCCCCGCATACTTTCCTTCAAGTGCGAGGAGACAGATGTGTGCGTGCGCGCGCTCGCGTGCGTGTGTGTGGGTGGGTGTGTGTGTGTGTGTAGTATATGTATTTTGGATTCCAGCGTGTTTGTTTTAATAGGATACATAGTCATTTGTCATAGATGGCCGGGGGTCCAGATGAGTTCCAGATGATGTGGTCAATGTCATTGATATTGAAACGCGCTCTCTCGGCTTCAGTCTGCCTCAATGCTGAAGTCTAATATGCTTGAAGCAAGTGCAACCACAACACGCCAGTCGGCTGCCGTAAATACATTTGTTTCCCATGAAACCTCGGCAGCAGCATCGGTTTCAAATAGAAGCGCAGTCTTTCAATATCGGATTTGTTTTCTTTTCAAAAAAGAGCAAAAAAATTGAATATTATAATTCATCTTTCATTTCAACAGCTGTGTGACATGATCTGACTTTTCAAAGAAACTTTCCCATGACTCAAAAAGGCCGTGCCTTGCCTCAGCTATAGAACATTCCCATGCACAGGAGAACCTGTTCCCTTTGTCAGCTTTTATCCACCGTTCTAAAGGAAAAAAAGACAGATTTTTTCACTTGACTTGATGCTTAATTTAATAACACAGTACAGCCACCCCCCACCCCTTCTCCCTCTCTCTCTCTCTCTCTCTCTCTCTCTCTCTCTCTCTCTTCCCCTCTCTCTCTCTCTCTCTCTCTCTCTCTCTCTCTCTCATATTCTCTCTCTCTCTCTCTCCCTCCCCCTCTCCCTCTTCCGGCCCCCCAGCTCTGGAGCCTATAACAATGGAGCCTCCTGAACAAGAGAGAAGAAAGAGCCACTGCCACTTGGACGGGATTACATCCTAGTAAGATGCTTCAGTCCTCTTGGCCGGCCGCCCCTTAACCCTCCCCTTCCCTGATCAGGGCAGTGAGCAGGGAAGGGCTGACTAGGTGTCACATAAAGGGGTCCACACATAAAGGGGTCCACACATAAAGGGGTCCACACATGTCCAATGAAGTGTTGCGCTGTTGTTGTAGAGTCCACTTTGCTGAGCATGTTGTCATTCCAGCGCACTGTTTTTTCCCAAACATTGGGTCGGGAACCGTATGTGGGACGTGGACCAATTTGTATGGGTCGCGAGTAAATACCCCTTTATTTTATGTTTCTCACACATTATTATTATTTCAAAAGATTTTCCAAAAAATCATCAAAATTTCTAAATCTTTCATGAGTTCAAAACTAATTCAAATGTTTAAAAAAAACATCCATACATTTTTATATTTTTTATAAATTAATTAGAGGGAAAAATACTTTTAAAATAGCAGATCTACAAGCTGTTGTGAGCCTGTAGATCTGCTATTTTCTCTAGTTTGGGTTCCGGGGAGACATAAAATTTCAGTTTTGGGTCTCCCACGTCTGATAATGTACTATAAACATACTTGTAATGCATTATAATCGGTTTATAACACTGTATAATTATAGTTATAATATAATAATATTCATAACAGCTGCACTATGTAACTTTCCTCTTCTACCCCAGATTTGAACACCTGATTCGGATGCTATCAATGCATTGAATGGGACATTATCACCTTTTATTAGACCATTGAATGGGCGAAGTAGGCGACCTACTTACCTACCCGCGATTTATCAGACCATTCATTGGGTGTTATCAAGACATACTGACCTACCAACGGAGATGACTTAAATAGTTCAGTTTCGGTTTTGGTTGTTTTGGTTTCGGACCATGACGGAGGCGCGCAGTCTCAGGCGAACTGGAGCCCCGCGAAGGACCACCGAGGGAGCTAAAGCGACCGAGTTTCCGTCCTGAGCGGTGCGACGTTCGCCTGAGCCTACTCAGCGCCGTTGGAGTTATGTACCGATAGGCACAGAATCGTAAATATTGTTGTGGGGACTGCTCCGCCTCCAAAGTAGGTCAGTAGCTCCTGATTACGCCCAATGAATGGTCTGACAAATCGCGGGTAGGTCCGTGTATCGCCTACTCCTCGCCTACTCGCCCATTCAATGGTCTGATAAAACGTGATAATCTCCCATTCAATGCATTGATAGCATTCAAAGCCGGTGGATTTGAACCCGGTTTCCTGTGCAAGTGCTGGTTATCTTATTACCATTGAGCTAGGTGACCTTTGACACGATCTAAATGTCTCAATATAAGAGCAGGGAGACAAAATACAACCATCCCAATTTTATAAGTGTTGTATTAACATACTCTACCATACAGATTGGACAAAATTACATTGTATTCATTAAGAAAAGTTACAAAGTGCTGCTTTAATGCATTATAAGTGTGTTTATTATGCATCATATGGGTCTCATAGAACGTCTTTGCATTTTCTATTATTTTCTATGAATGATTGCATGTTCTCAGGGATTTAATAAAAATGGTGATTGTAAGCAATTAAAAGACGACTTCACCCATTTTCAACCTATCTTCATATAATTGGTGCACACTAATGCTCATTACAAGATGGCACCATTTCTGTCTACTCACTCAGAGGTGTCTCAGAGATTATTTAGGGGCTGCAGTTCAGGAACCTGCATTAATAATGCAAGATTAATGGCTTTTATTTCAGCTTGCTACCTTTCCGGGAAAAGAAAGGCTGTAGTTTTCTGTTGGCTTGGAATCCCCCCCATCGATGATGTCATTGGTAGGCAGGTTTCTGAACTGTCCATATCCCACCAAGGAGACGCAGAGTGAGTAGACGGAATTTGTGCCATCTTCCAAATGAGCATTAGTGAGGCTCACTTACATGAGGATAAGGTTGAAAATGGGTGAACTGTTCCTTTAATTATTCATGTTTATGCATCATGTCTAATTACGGAAAGAACAACAACCAGACACACAACAGTCATAGAAGAGTGGAAGGGAGAGAGATTGAGAGTGTGTGTGTGTGTGTGTGTGTGTGTGTGTGTGTGTGTGTGTGTGTGTGTGTGTGTGTGTGTGTGTGTGTGTGTGTGTGTGTGTGTGTGTGTGTGTGTGTGTGTGTGTGTGTGTGCGTGGTCATCATCCTGGTGTAAACTGCATTTGGGGTACTAACGTGTGCTGACATGCCCTGAGCTTAGCCTGTGTGTAAAGGGGGCGGAGGTCAGCACCTTTCTCATGTTTTACCATGTCCTCTCAGGATGTTTAGCACCTCAACCCCTCCCATAAGATCCCTTCATCTGCTCCACAACCCTCCCTCCCTCCCCTTGCTTCCCTAATCCCTTCCATCCTAGGTGTGCTGCGGACATGCCTGAAGTTACGACTCTACACACTGCCACAAAGAAATATGACTTTTAACAAGTGATGTCATAGCAATCATAATTGTCTCAACAAAAATGTTGATAAATGTGTTATTTAAAGATACTAGTAATGTAATGTTTTGTAATGTTGCTTGTTTTCTGTATGGGGACCATGGATGTAAATTAGCATTCTTGCTAAATCCGGCGTATTTGGAGTTCATTCATATGTGGTGTCCCTCCCAAATAAACAAATCAAAATAAAAGTACTGAATATCATACAGTGGTGTTTGTTTTTTTGTTTTTTTTGTATTTTTTTTCAGATAATGTTAAAGGTAGGGTAAGTGATTTACTTTGGTTAAAATAAGTGTTAAATAGCTCAATATTCTGATAATACTCATTGCTATAGAGTGTTTGTTCAGTAAAAGGAGTCTCCCATGTCTCTCCAGCTCCAGGAGTGGTGATAGCCCTAAACTGCTTCTTTGTATGTTTAAAGATACATGACTTCAGAACTCCTGACCAGCTGAAATGTCTTGGATGATTCGTGCCGTCCAGATTCCCTGTGATGTGCAAGTGCTGGAAGTGAGTGTTACTGTTGGCCGTGTGTGTGTGTGTGTGTGTGTGTGTGTGTGTGTGTGTGTGTGTGTGTGTGTGTGTGTGTGTGTGTGTGTGTGTGTGTGTGTGTCTCTCTACGCCCCCCCCCCCCCCCCCCTTGATGGTGGAGGAAAGGGGTCAGGTGACAGGTGGACAAAAAGCGGTAGCTTGAGAGTAAATGATGCGTGCCCCAGGCACGGTAAATAAGAGGCAGGGTGCCATTAATGCAGGGCAACCTGCATAGCTGCCATTCCTCCCAGGCTGCCGGTGAAGTCACCTGGATGGGCCCACCATGAGTGCATGTCTGTGTGTGGTGGGGTATGTATTTGCGCGCGCACGTGTGTGTGTGTGTGTGTGTCTGTCTGTGTGTGTGTGTGTGTGTGAGTGCGTACGCGGGGAGGGGGGTGCTCGTGGAGACAGGATGTTTGAAAACCAGAGACACTTCGCTGATGTACGGGTTCAAGCACGGGTCAAGGGCCAAGAGACACATTCACCTATAGCGAAGAACGTTATTTAGGCGAATGTCCAAGAGAAATGGAAATATGTTTGGGGCCAATGGCATGGGCCAGATTATAGTTTTTATAAAAAAAAAACTTATAGCAGGTGAAAGCTGTTATTCTTTTGATGCATTTTTGTCACTATTGCGTCTATTGTGTGCTGAAGAAGGCAGTAGTATGGTTTTGAGAGTCCGTGGCAAAGTAGCAAACCTCAGGCCTCGATGGGGTCCCCCACACCCTGCCCACATCTCTCTCGCTCTCTCTCTCTCCCCTGAATGGAGATGGGGGGGCTTCCCTTCAGGAGTGCCACCTTTCAATGGAGCCAGGCTGAGAGGGAGAGACAGCTGCTCACTCACCTAGCCAAGGACTCCCCTCAGCCCGGGCCCTCTCTCCCCTCTCTCTCTCTCTCTCTCTCCCACCAGGGTTCAGAGGCAGCAGGCTGCATGGTGGGGACTGACTGAGGTCTGGAACTGCTGCGCCTCGCACATCACAGCCAGAACAGCAGCCGCTGCCAACCAACAAGCTAGCCAGCCAGCCAGACAGACAGCCAAGCAGGCAAGGCAGGCAAGCAGGCCCCCTCCCCAGCCCCAGCTCTCAGCCAGGCCCTGTTGTGGTGCTCCACTGCCCAGTAATTGATGCCTTGCACTGGGGATATATTTAATCACCATAACAAGGAGTTGGTAGGAATAAAATGATCTTGTAAAGGCGCTGCAAAAGCTCTCCGAACGAGCTGGATCAGAGCTCCTTGGAAAGAGGTGGAAGGGATCTGTGTGTGTGTGTGTGTGTGTGTGTGTGTGTGTGTGTGTGTGTGTGTACACGTTTGTGTGTACCCACCTAGGTCTACACACACACACACACACACACACACACACACACACACACACACACACACACACCCCCACCCCACCCTCAATTCTCTGTCTCCGCTCTTCACCCACCCAAACTACACATCCCACTGCAAGCCAACAAATTTCATTACAAGAGCCTTAAACTGCCCAGTTTTAGAGCCTTCTAATTATTCCCCTCTCAGATGTGGTTCTGTCGAGAAAAAGGCCGTAAATCAACACAAGTGGGGGTGCCAAGCCCGGAGCTGTGAGAAAACCAGAAACAAATGATCTGCCCCCTCCTCTGCCCCCTGCTTCCGCCACCTCCTCCACCATCCCCCCCCCCCCACCCATGCCAACGATCTCCCCTTCTCCCTCTTTCCTCAGCTCCTAAACTCTCTCGCTGACCGCCTGTAAACCCTATATAGATAACTGTACTTTGCTGTAGGTCAAATCCTGAAAACAGGCAATGCACCTGAGCTTGTACATCATCTATTTTCACCATATGTTCGCCGAATGTTCGCCAATTCTTTTTTACTTGGTCTGCTCTTTTTCCCCTCTACACCTATACCGCTTTGCCAAAAATTGCAGATCTACAAGCTGCGAGGCGTTGTGAGCTTGTAGATCTGCTATTTTTGGCGAAGGTTCTCCTCAGAAAAGGGATGCTAGGGTTCAAGTGGTTAATGTAAAAAAAAAAGATCATGTCACAAAAATATTTGAGTGTAGTAACTCTGAGGACCCCCTAGGTCCCCCTGTTGAAGACCCCTGTCCTAGAGAGTCTGATGGAATGTGTACACATGAATGTCTGATGTCAGAATCTAGTCTCAAAAGTATAATGCCATGGAACAAATCCACACAATTGCAATGTGAGTAATAATACCAAGAAGAAAATACAAAATCTAAGCCTGGGGGGTTGAGCTGACTTTCTGCGTCCAGACACCTGAATGTAGACACTGTTTCACAACCTGTGGCTTGGGGCCCACTTAGAGGATGGTGAGATTTTCTTTGGCTAACGCTGTTGGGTCCTGACCTCATGGTCAAGAAAGATCCAGGCCCCCAGTGTGAAAAGCCAGTTAAAAACCACCGTTCTGCAGCGCATAGAGCGACTCGCAAGCAGAGCATCTAGGTCACACAGGTAATACAAAACCAAATAACAGCCATCTGGTATGAGGCAATAGCCTGTTATTAGGACTATTATTTGGACCTGATATAGAATGACTGTGGGCAGATGTTTCCATGGGACAGTGAGCCAGTGAGCTAGCTAGCTGAATGGGGGTCTGGCCTCACTGGAGGTGGAAGACACACCATGTCCATATGAAACCTCTTAGAAACATCTGAGTCATCACGCTGACGCAGCAGGGTCCTGCCTCACTGCCACTGTGGAGTTTATATACTTTATGGAGCTCTGGCTTCTCAAAGTGGGGTCTAGGCGGGACCCCCTATATAGGGTTCTTTTTGGGGGTTCCAGGGGGGTCCCCAGGAGAAAAACGAAAGGGGGGGTCCCTGGCACAGAATATTTTCAAATGAGGGTTTGCGGCCTAAATACCCATCCACTTAGGGGTCCTTGACATGAAAATGTTTGAGGAACAAAACAGTTATAGAGAAGGCTACCATTAACACTGCCAGGTTTAGGGGTTCAGACTGAAGTAGCCACCTAAATGTGATATGTTGGACATTTTGCCAGCAGTGGTGTCACGTGCGTGCGTGCGTGCGTGCGTGCGTGCGTGCGTGCGTGCGTGCGTCAGACAGTTAGAGTTGAGGGGGGTAGAGTTAGGGTACAAGTATACTGGCACATCAGTACCAGTACTAGTGAGGGGGTTGGCACTAGACAGTATTACCTGTGACTGACCAGGTCTGTGTGTGTGTGTGTGTGTGTGTGTGTGTGTGTGTGTGTGTGTGTGTGTGTGTGTGTGTGTGTGTGTGTGTGTGTGTGTGTGTGTGTGTGTGTGTGTGTGTGTTGGCTTCCCAGTCACTGAATGCCTCTAATCAGCTCCTTTAATGGTTCCAGCCAGTAATTGCTCAGCATAGCCCCAAGATAGCAATCAAAGACATACTGAATTCCATTCTCTCTCTCTCTCTCTCTCTCTCTCTCTCTCTCTCTCTCTCTCTCTCTCTCTCTCTCTCTCTCTCTCTCTCTCTCTCTCTCTTGCTCACCCCCCTCTCTCTCTCTCTGACATCACTGTGTCCCCTCTGTCGCCATTGTATTGTTCCCTCTCTTTCTGTCTTTCTCTCTCACTATTTATTTTTGTCTTTTCTCTCCCAATGACTCTCTTTCGCCCTCCCTCTCTTCTGCATATCTCTATTTTCACTTTCTCAATCTTTCTTCCTTTATCTGTCCTGTCTCTCTCTTTATCTCGACCCCCTCCCCCCCTCTCTCTCTCTCTCTTTCTCTCTTTCTCTATCTCGATCCGTTGCTGTGCGTTTGGAGGCACCGTAACAACTGCATCTTGACATCTGTTTCTTAATGTTTGGGGGGGAAAAAATCAATTCAAATTGGACTAATGGCAAAATTGATATCTCTTTGAAGAGCAGAGCCTGGCCCCCACTTCCCCCCTCGCGTGTCTTTGTCCTGGGTGCATTTTTTCCCTGTCCTCTGCTCTCTTATCTTTAAACAATTACAAGAGCAGTGTAATGGCTCTTTTAAGTTGCCTGCCAGCTGTATTCTCAAAAAATAATGCTGCCTTCTTCTCCTTCTTCATTTTGTGGCAAATGTACTGTAGCTTTGGTGAGGTCTTGTCCTGCGCTGACTCTATGGTCACAGGAGATCTCGCGTGATGTTGAGGCGCAAGTCGCTCTGCTGAGCGAACTTTTTAAAGGGATTGAATGATGTTCGTCAAGTACTTTGTGGCACGATTCGCTGTCCTTCCAAAAAACACACGTGTTAGTTCAGTGCTGTGTGTGTGTGTGTGTGTGTGTGTGTGTGTGTGTGTGTGTGTGTGTGTGTGTTCGTCCGTGTGTGTGTGTACATGCGTGTGTGTTTGTTTGTTTGTTTGTTTGTTTGTTTAGTCACAATGCTGGCACTATAGGCTACAACAAATGTTGGGTCTGAGAGGCTAAATCTCATAAAATGGTGGTCCGTGGCTCAAATGCCGAATAAATAACGGACCTTGATATGAAAAGGGTTGAAAACCGCTGGTATATAGGGTTTAAGTTGTTAAGTGACTGGGGACTGTACGTGTGGCTTGTTATGCACCAGGAGTGGCGTGCACCCTCCTTCATGCTGCTGCAGTAAACACAGTGACGACACGGGGGTTGAAGTCATTTGTTATCCGAGCAGCAGCAGACACCTGCAGCTCAGCAGATGTTCCATCCATTATCACCGTCTCTCTCAGCCGGCCCAGACACCTCAGCCCAACCTCCTGCTGTATCAACCCTCATCCCAGCAGCACCTTTACCGCCCCACCCTCAGGGTTGCCAGATCTGCTTATAATTTCCCCGCAAGATTTTATTTGAAAATAGCTCACAACGCGTCGCATCGTGACGCGTTGTGAGCTTGTAGATCTGCTATTTTCAAATAGCTGATGTATATGTTAAAGTACTCATGTGGCCCATAGTCGCTTCTTTTGGGCAGGTTTTCCTAGACCTGGTTGCTTGTTTCTCTCACAGAATCTGGCAACACTGCCCACCCTGTCCCTACATACAGTACATGCTTCCAAAACGGTGTGCTGAGGCACCCACTGATGGAAGTACCCACATTTTTTTACTTCAGTAAAAGTATCAATACCCTATTGTAGAAATACTCTGTTACAAGTACAAATTCGGTATTCAAACTTGAGTAAAAGTACAAAAGTATTGGCATCAAAATGCACCTAAAGCACCAAAAGTAAAAGTACCCGTTATGCAGAAGGTTCCATTTCACAATTTTTCAAATGTATAAATATCCTTTGAAAATCTACAGATCTACAAGCTCACAACGCGTCGCTTTGTGACACGTAGTGAGCTTGTAGATTGGCTATTGAAATTGTCAAAGTATTTATGGGTGTGAGATGTAGTGGAGTAGAAGTACAATTATTGATAATTGGAAGTACTCCAGTCAAGTAAAAATACCTCAAAATTGTACTTAAGTACAGTACTTGAGTAAATGTACTTAGTTACTTTCCACCACTGTGAGGCACACTGGTAACTAAGTACACATCTGTGAGACAAGTCCAGATGTGCCTTTGGATTTTGTGACAACCATACATTATTGCTGCAGTACAGTGCAACTGTACAAAAAGTTATGAATAAACATTTCATTGACTATATTAGCACTCATTTCCCAATACATTCTAAAAACTGAAATCAACGAACTTGAGTCCATTGGAATCTCACACTTCAATCGACCAGCCATACATAACCTTTTCTTTGTTTCATTACATCTTGCTCATGGTTATTTCTTGTTTCATTTGTATTATCTCATTTTATTTTCACATTTTTGTGCATTCTGTCCTATGTTCGTGCAGCACTTTGTGACTCATGTCTAGAAAAGTGCTATATAAATAAAGTTATTATTATTATTATTATGACTGACATCAGTCATCTATGACATCAGTCATGTATGACGCATCTTTCTATGACATATGACTCATATGACAAAATCTGGATACGGTGTTAATCGAGGTAAGCGAAACCCGATGAAGACAGCTGTTTTTTGTGCCAAATCTTTCAATTTATTTGGGCTTTGTCAGACATAACAGTATCACTGGATATAATGACGTATCAACAGGCAACAACATGGTTTTATGGAGAAACCCGAGTGAAATATGCAAACCCAGATTATTTCCATGACAACGCTCTGCATGTAAACAGATCAACTGAATTATTGTCATAACCATGTTTTATTCTGAATTATCAGGGATTAGTGTGCACATAAGAGAAGTTGAGAACCATCTTGATCCAGCATATATAGTGGGATGAAATATCATGATTGCCAAGCACGCAAAAACACTAACGTACTTATTACAGTGTGGGAGGACAGAGAGGAAGGGAGGGATCGTAAGACAGAGGGAACAAAACAAACAGGAGACACACTCATATGGAGGGAGGAGTGAAGTGAGAGGTGTAGAGAGAGAGACAGAGAGAGAGAACAAGATGCGAATGCAAAGTAGAAAGGCTATACTGATGTGTGATGGACAGACAGAATGAAGAGAACAAGTGTGAAAGTAGAGAGAGAGCGAGCTTGAAGGTGGGGGAGAGAGAGAGAGAGAAAGGGGAAAGAGTAAGAATAAGGACAAAGCGGGAGGAAGTCAGATTGAGAGAGCGTGATAAAGAGAGATTGAGGAAAGATGGGAGAAGAGAGGGAGAGAGAGAGAGAGAGAGAGAGAGATCCAGCAGACAAGGGAGGGAAGAGTAGAGAAGAAGTCAAGGAGAAGAGGCTATCAGTGCCGTGGCTCAGCAGAGAGCGAGGGAGATAGGGAATGTGTGTGTGTGTGTGTGTGTGTGCGCGCCTGTGAGAAAGAGACAGAAAGCAACGTGAGCCAAACGTTTGAAGTGGATCACTGTAGGCCAAACATCTGAAGAGGACAAGATTGCAAACATGTCACAGTGCCGCAGCCTGCTTGCGTTTAACAGCAGATGTTTGCTCTCTTATGCCCGGTAATGGTTCCCCATCCAGGTTGGCCTGACCCCATGAATGAATAATGCTCCTATTTTTTCTAAACATTTTTTTGTTTGTTTATCCAGAGATTTCTTGAGCTCTTTTTCTTCAGCAGTGCCCTCCTCCTACACGGCCATAAGATCACATCTTCACACCTGGGAGTTGCTGCCAGCCTTCTGATCTCGGCCCACTGCCCAAGAGCAACCTGAACTTTATCTGTCAAAGGGACCGGTCACCACGCTTCAGGGATTTGACCTATGCGACCTTTGGGTCACCACCGGCCGGCTTCTCGTTTACCTCCCTCCTTGAAACTATAAGGCTGGGTGATATATCGATGTCATGAGAATACACATCGTCTGGGATGATATTATAAGTTTTGTCTTTTCCCTGTATTTTTTAATCACTTGTGCCTTATTTTATACCCAAAACAGTTGTCAAAGATCTTTGAAAATATCCAAAATAGCCTATCTACAAGCTCACGACACGTCGCGATTGTGATTATCAACAAAATATCAATATCGAGGTTTAGACAAACATCTTGTGACGTTTGAGTTTGCCCATATTATCCCTACTTGAAATTGTAACAGTGGACTTCACTAACCTCCCCATCTCCTCCGTTCTCCTCCTTTACCACTCCGTCCCCTCCATCCATCCCCTCCTCCTCCTCCGCAGAGAGATGCCCGGCCACGCTCCACGTTTTAGTGCGCAATTATTCCGCGACAGACCATACATCCTCCCCCACGCAAAGTGGCATGGCCGGTGATTCCCTCCTAAATTTATGGTCACGGGAGGTTCAAAGTTTTAATAATATTTGGGTAATATCGCGGCAGGGCCTCCGCTGGCTTGGCGCCTCCCTGTGATGGATGAACGCCGAGCGGGGAGGCCATTGTGATTCTGAGCATGACAACATATTGGCACTGAACGGCTTTTATACCGCCGCGTGTCTTTATGGCGGCTGGCCGGTGGCGTGAGAGAGCAGCTACATGGGGGCCCTTCATGAATTATAGATATGAGGCTGAGCGATTTGGCCCAGGCCACGGTGAGAGAGCGATGGACAGACAGACAGACAGGACAGGAACAGGGCAGGGCAGGGATGTGGCTGGCTGGCTGATGTGTTGCGATCCTCCATTTCCCCGTCAGACGCTTGTCCACGTTTTAGATTAATGACGGACTTGTGAATAAAAGCAGGTCCTGTGTCAGAGCAGTTCATTGGCAGTAAAAATGTGAGGCTGTCGAGGGAGGGATGCTCACGGCTCTGTGCTGATGGAGGCCGGCTCCACTTCCACTCCATTCTGCTTGGATTTATTTGCAAAGCGCGCTTTGAACCAAAACAGGGTTCGGAGATGAATAGAGATGACTGGGTTCAACTATCTTGCAGTAAAGGACACATTTGAATAGTGTCAGGGTAATGTGGAATGACAGTCTTCTCTTTGCTGTATAGGGCAGAAATCTTGTATCTCCATATTTCATCTTTTAATGTTTTTCCATACATGAAGGCCCTATTGTTGCCCTTTGTTGTATGACAGGGCAGACATCTTGTATCTCCATATTTCATCTTCTTAGTGTTTTTCCATAAATGAATGCCCTATTGTTGGCCTTTGTTGTATGACAGTGTCGTGCAAAAGTTGCAAATATAGACATTCTACGAGCTCACAACGCATCACGATGTGATGTGTTGTGAACAGGAGACACACTTACAAAAAAAACAAAATAATTTTCTGGTTGCCAAATGGTTATAGTGCATACCACATGGCCCTGACAGTGTGTCTGTATGTGGGTTTTATAAATGTTTAACCAATGAAAAGTATTAAAATGATTTAGTGTGTGAGATTAAACTAGAAAAGTTTGTTCCTCGGAGCACATCTCTCCACCAGGCCAGGTTGCCTACCCAGGGCCTGCAAACTTTGGGTCATAATGGGATCTGAAATATAGGTCAAAACGTGAAGTGGGTTGTTGTAGCACCATCATGAGGGAACGTGCGTGCAAAGTTTCCCAGCAATCGGGCACTGCATTCATGAGCGCATGGCATTTTGTGCAAAACGGCCACCCCCACAAACATTGAAAGCCAATCATAGCCAATCGGAATGGAATACAAGAAATGTGACAGATACGTCTTGATCACTTGATTACAGAGATAATGTATACCGATTTGCGTGATGAAATCTGTCTCATGGTTACGCTATAACAGGCCGATGTGAGAAATTCGGGGCAGAGGTTTTTACTTGGCCTCCAAGGAGTATACGTGCAAAGTTTCACACCGATCAATCCAACGGTGCCAGAAATTAGCTGCTCACAGACTGACGGACACACAGACCGACACACGGACAAGGACAGGGGCGAAAACAAGGATTCCGCCCGACAACGACGGCGCGCATCTCCACCAATAATACCACCAACACGATATCCTGCACATTTACTGTATGTTCTCTTAAAATAACCAAGACAGACTTTTTTTGTGCTTTGATTTCCCTTGTTTAAATACCTCTGCAGCGCACTGTGTCCAGCTGCATTAATGCCACAGCACACGTTAGTAATACACAGAATTAAACATGGAGCCGTGCTGTTTTTAATGAACCACTTGTTGGAGGAGCATTGATTGTGCGGCCATTAAGCCCACGCTTAGATAAGATAGCACAGAACATTCTCTAATCTAGCTCTGTCCCACTTCGCACTCTGCCAGATGGAGGACATGTTTTTTTTTATCTTTAGGGGGGGAGAGAGAGAGAGAGAGGGAGAGAGAGAGAAGAAATCTCTTTAAAAATTAATACATTATTTACACCAGCAGCTTACTGCCCGCTCCATGTAAATCAAGTCCACAGCAGACTCTTCTACTCCAGTCCGTCTTAATGACTTCTAAAACGTATGTGTGCTTTTAGAACCATTCCCTCCGCCTCCTTCTTTTTTTCCCTTCTCTTCCTTCATTGCCTCGTTGCAGCTCAGCACCCCCTCCACTGTTTTTTTATTTTAATTTTATTAAACCATATACTTGGGCATTTAACACCGACTCCCTCCCTCCCTTCCCTCCAGCTCCTCTCTCTGTCTCTCTGTCTCACACGCACACACGCACACATACACATACACACACACACACACACACACACACACACACACACACACACACACACAGAGTGCATTACAGTGTCATTTCCACAGGAGAGCAGTCAGTGATTAGAGGGGGAGCAGCTGATAAGATCTGAGGAAGGAGACAGAGAAGCAACCCCCCCCACCCCCCAAAAAAACTCACCCTTCTCCTCCTCCCCGACGCCCACCTTCACCTCCTCCTTCCACGCTGGAGGGGGAGAGCAGGAGGTGGAGGAGAAGAGAAGGGGATGGGGAGAGAGGAGAGACCATGCAGGCGGGGTGGAGGTGGAGTAGTTGCGGTGGTGTTAATCTTGACCTCGGGTCCCGGCAGAACAGCTGCTTTCATTGTCGACTGTGGGACAGATAATATCTATAGCAGAGAGGGGGCCATTGTTGTTGGCAGGTAAGTGGTTAACATACAGCTTAAGGGCTGTGTGTGTGTGTGTGTGGGGGGGGTGGGGGGTGGTGGGGGTGGCTGACCCCAACAGATTACCACCTGATATTTATGAAAATGGTCAATGATAACAACAATGGAAGCTTATAGCAGGGCCCTAAGTACGCAGAGGTCTTATTTGTCTCATTCACACATCCACAACGTCATAGAACACAGTAGTTCCCAACCGTTTTTAGCTCAAGACCCAAAAGAGAAATTAGACTTTCGCACCGGGACCCAAATTAGTGAAAATAGCAGATCTAAAAGCTCACAACGCGTCGCTTCGCGCCACGTTGTGAGCTTGCAGATCTGCTATTTTCACTATTTCTTGAACGTTGTTTTAATTTATTTATGGGAATGATCACATTTTTAAATAGTAGTTTTTAATTGATGAAAAGTTGTGATTTTTTTCTTTTGAAATAATATATAAATAATATAAATATATATTTATATAATATATATTTATTTATTTTTATTTTATTTTATTTTATTATTATTTTTAATTGTTTTACTCACAGCCCAATAAAAATCGGTCCGCGACCCAAACCTGAGTCCCGACCCACTGTTTGGGAATACGGTGACACATTGAAGGACCAGAGAGGTTGAATGCTCTTAGCCAACGTTACCATCAATTAGCAAATGGGGCCCGATTGTTCGATTGTCTGCAACAACAAAACAAAAGGAAACACACACTCATACGTTTGATATGGGGCTTTAATTGCCAGAGAGCAGGCAGTGGCCAGGAGATACGTTTCCAGGCCATTGTTGTTGACAAGACAGGCGGGGGTGGGGAGGGGGGGTGGCTGATAGGTGGCAGAGCTTGTCTTGGGGGGGGGGGGAGTCAATCAATCTGAATGACTCAAATGATGCTGTTCCTACAATTATACTGCCCCTTGTGTGCTAAGACAACCAGCATGTGTTTCCATATGCTCCGCCAATAGCGTTATACATTACAATGAATTGTCTCCAGGGCCATGTGTGTGGCTTGTGAAAATTCATTAACAGCTTGCTTTGTAATTGCACACACATCTACTGTAGTATTTAAATGGAAATTGCCCTGATACATAATTACATACAGTAAATGTTACAAATCCCTATCTGACTCATTGCAGACTACACAGACTGCTGTTACCCATATGCTACTACTGGTTCTCAACCTGGGGGGCCTCCAGGGACCCCCAGGGGTCATTGAGGGGGTGGTGTTCCAGGGGGTCCCCAGCTAAATGATTGATAGGAACAAATGGTAAATGGGAAACAATTTGCCTTTGGTTCCATTTTTACATTCTCAAATCAACACACTGAGGAGTTTACAGTGTAGCTTGGTGAGTCTGTGGCCTAATGCATAGGGCTCCTTAAAAACCTTTCTGCTACATAGGATTCTTTATCAGTGCCACTTCAGACACACACACACACACGCATACTGTACGTGCATGCACAGTCACGCACACGTACACGCACGCACACACGCACGCTACTTTCATTATTGATATTACAGTTGTAGGCTACTAGACATGTAGGAGGTGAAAAAACAATGCTATTTTTGTTTCTGTCCTCCTATCTTAGAGTCTAAGATAAGGCCACTGGAAAAGTTAAAAGATTAACGTGAAATATTATTTTAAATGAACTCTACAACCTGTAATTTGTGATCATTCTTCTGTGTTTCTGCATCATACTGTCTTTTGGATGAAAGTTATTTCTATTTTGTAAAAGGTCTTCATTGTGATAGAATTTACACAAAATATTTTTGTGTTTGTCTGTTAATCTTAATTCTGGCTGTGCTGAATGTGTGTAGTTACAGCATGCTTGCATGCTATCTTCCTTTGATTGACAAATATTTTGAGATTAAAGGCGTGATCCTTACAGATGTTCGTTCAGATGTTCGTTCCATGCACATCCAGCGTATGTTTTTTTCGTGTTAAGAGGATAATGTTTAATTCAACTACAGAATAATTATTAAAATACTTGGTAATCCTAATCTAGGGTCTAATCTAAGCATGAGCCTTTAGTCAGATTAAAATCCCTCCCCCCCCCTCCTCCACCCTGCCACACACATTTCCATCTGCTTGAAGACATCTTCAGAAGAAATACACATTTTTCTTACAGGACAAAACAACAGAATTAAGCATCAATGTTTACCAAAACATGATGGATTAGAGCAGTGGTTCTCAACCTTTTCTGGATTGAAAATCTCACAAAGCGTTTGCGGCCCACCCATATCTGACCAGTTAACACGGCAGCGGATCTATTTATGTTAGCCTACTATTTATCGGTATCACAATTAAAACGTGTACTTCTCAAGTTTTTTTAAAGAAAAAGGTTATACTATCATTACGATCTTGTGTTTTGGGGGGCCACTTTTAACATCCTCACGGGCCCACCAGTGGGCCCTGGCCCACAGGTTAAGAATCCCCGGATTAGAGACAGGACAAACCCCCACTCCCAAATTATGAAATAGAAAAATCATTTTTGATGTTTTCTTTTGTCTTTCTGTCAAAATAAACTGACCTAACCACCCACTCAACCCTCCTTCTGGCAACAGAAGAGCGGCAGCACAAGATGACGGAACAATGCAGCAAAAGTGCTGAAGTGGCTTCGACACAGACGCACTCATACTCCCCCCCCACCCCCCCGCCCTCTTCCATTACAGAGCCCATAACTTTATATGCAATCAGCTCGTATATTGCTCGGGTGCATCCTCAAATACACAGCGGGCGAATTTGGGTTTTTTAAGAATTGACAGAGGGATTAATCAGGGAGACGGTAAAAGCTGAGTGAGATCACCGGGCTGCTCTCTTTTTTTCTGCGTCAGAGAGATATTTGTTTTGTTTATTTTTGCATTCTCCTTCTTCTTCGTCTTCTTCCTGTCTGTTTTTTTTATGAGGCGGGAAGAGCAGGTGCCCCCCCCCCTCTCTTGCCCCCCCCCCCCCCTCCGCACCTCTCCATCATCACTGACGTCTGCTCCTGGCCCGACCGCCGCCGTCACATCGGTGCAGCGCAGGACAGGGTAGCACTAAATCCGGCGTGTCAATCCTCTGTCCAGCTAGATACCACTTAACCCCCTGACCGTAGACGTTTGTCACCTGTAGTAAACGTTGGGCTCTGTGCCACAAAGGAAGGTGGAAACGGGCCAAAGCCTGAAGAAGAGTGTGTTGAAGAGGTCAAGAAGGACAAGAGCAAAAGCGATTGAACTGCAAAAGTTAGAGAAGAATGAAACCAACGGTGGCATATTATTGAGTGTAAAGGGCTTAACGACGCTGGAAAATGCTGTACGGAGCAAAAGAAAACTCGACATTGTGAGTGAGAACAAACAAGCCAATCACATCGTGAGTTTAAAGATTTGAGGTCAGGGTTCATATGTGTGTGTGTGAATGCAGGGGTAATAATCCGCATGTGTGGCTATCCTGTTTAAACTTTAAACTTTACAAGTTCGTAGTTTGGTATATTTTTGTAGGGCGGCCGTATAGCTGAGTGGGTAGAGAGAGAGAGACAGAGAGAGGCCGTCTGGGAATGGAAAAGGTCACCGGTTTGGCCCCCAGCCTGCCCACTCTGTGTGTCCAAGTGTCCCTGAACAAGACACTTAACCCCCTAACTGCTCCATATGGTGCCATATTAATGACAGCTCCTAATAGTCAGGATGGGTGAATGCAGAGAAGTCATTCTACGTACGTGAGCAAATGTATACTGACATTGGCTTGTTGCACATTGAATGCACATTGAAATGCCGTGTTGTTGTTGAAATGAGCTATACAAATAAAACTGCCTTGCCATGCCTGTACTGTAGCAAATACCTAAACAACTACAATAGGGGCCAAAATGATTTAACCACATGAACGTATACCCATCCCTATTCTGGGAATGTCATATTAGGCAAACATTCTGCAAAAACAACAGCCGATCTTCAAGCTCACAACTTGCCTTGTAGATCATATATTTTCGGCAAAGACATTTGGTGTAGAGGGGGTGTTCAACAAAGTATATAGGGTTTGTTTAAGTGGTTAAACAATCCATACTGTGACGCTGAAGTTTTATCCTGTCTAATCCTATTTTAGCTCATCTTCTCTTACAATCAAATAATAAATGTTAGCCCCAGAAGTATAGCCCGCAATATACAACCTATAGGAAACAAGACGTAGCCATTTCCGAGCTCTGTGCTCATGTGTGCTGTCCAAATTATGACAAGGCCTGACAGGAGGCCTTCGTATTGCCTCACCCCCTCTACTCAGCCACCACCTGGGAAGCAGACATGTCCGTTTGGGGGATTTCGACGATATAGTTACATATGTTCACATACGTCTGGGGGAATTAAGACGCGTTACCGCTGTCCGTCCGGCCCCTGCGACGTCTCACTCTATGGGGCCCCCGGTGAGTATTTACGACCGTGTCCATGTCGTACTAGCTTGCTGCGGTTCACACTTTGGATTATTTCGGTTTCTCACTTTGCGTTTCGCAGGGGCACCGTCCTCAATAAATCAGCCAGCGGGTCCTCTTCTGTGTCCCGTCCCCCCCCCCCGTCCGTCCGTCCGTCCGTCCCCTCCCCCGCACAACAACTCGCATTCAGTCCCAGCTTGTTTTACCCTCTCTTTTTTTTAATTGCCGAGACCAATTGGATATGTTCTGTTGGCAACAGGACGAGCTGCTCAGCTTCATAAATACAGTGGGCCTTTGTGGAACCACAGCAAAAGCGGAGGCGAGCGCGAAGCGACAGTAGCCCTCTGGAATCTGTGCTCTGCGTGTGACTGACGGTCACACGCAGTGTTGATTTTGACAGCAAACTTTGATTTAGTTTTAGTCATAGTCCTTTTTTTTCTTTTATAAAATTTTTATCCCACGATTTTGTAACACATTTTTTCACCCTTTGCCAATTGTCTAAGTAATCCTGGGCGCTACACTCCCTCTGCCAGCCTAGGGAGAGCCTAGAGCCGAGCTCATGCCTCCTTCAATGCATGACAGCTAGCAAGCCGCTTCTTATCACCTGACAGGGGAGTCATAGTTTTTTGAGTAAAATTCCATTTAGCTTTAGTCATATTTTACTAGACATCTGAAATGTTTTGGTTTTTGTCTAGTTCTAGTCGACTAAAATCTACAGTTGATTTTGTCGACTAAAACGTATTTTGGCGGTGCCTTAATTGATGGCGTCATAATGGCTGATTTTACCCTTGGTTGCATGCTGAAAATAGCTGATCTACAAGCTCACTCTATTTTCAGAGCGCAACACCCGAGCGCAACCAAACATAAAATGACTTGTCTTTTAGTTCTACTGGATCTCTTCCACTCGTCCCTCACTAACATTTTTGTCTAGTTTTTATTTGTTTTCATCAGTGAAAAAAGGTAGTCGACGAACATTTTTCGTCACAGTTTTAGTAGACAAAATCAACACTGGGCACGGCCCTCCACACACCGAGCTCTACAGTAGGCCTATAATTAATTTATATCTGTTGTCGTTGTAGTTGTGGCATGCACTTGAGTTAAAACAATGTTTTTATATCGTTGCTGTCGGGCAGAAGCTAATATTATTATTATATCTCCATATTCTAACTTTTTGTACTTTTTCATAAGTCAACGCCCTACTTGATCATACTACAGCGTCACACAAAAGCATCAAAGGTAGCAGATGCACAAGCTCGAAACGCGGCTTGTTGAGCTGTTGTTGAGCTGCTGTTGAGCTTGTAGATCTGCTACTTTTGCTGTTTTTGAACTCTAGAGGGTTTAAGTGATTAACAGTTGGCTTCATGTTATAATAGGCGAAGATTCTGAGAACTATGAGCTCACAGCGCGTCTCAACACGACGTGTGTGTGTGTGTGTGTGTGTGTGTGTGTGTGTGTGTGTGTGTGTGTGTGTGTGTGTGTGTGTGTGTGTGTGTGTGCGTGCGTGCGTGCGTGCGTGCGTGCGTGCGTGCGTGCGTGCGTGCGTGCGTGCGTGCGTGCGTGCGTGCGTGCGTGCGTGCGTGCGTGCGTGCGTGCGTGCGTGCGTGTGTGTGTGTGTGTCCGCGCATGTGTCCGCGCATGTGTCCTCAAAAGGCACTGACATTAAATTTCATAAGTGAGGAAGCATTGTGTTAATTACATCACACATGGAGGTTATTGCCAAGACATAAACCACTATTGCAGGAAGTCAGTTATTCAATATATGTCCTGTTATTACGACCCAATATTATGTTGAAATGGCGAGGTTATTTTTCTTCTCTTTTTGACAGATGCTATTCTATGCAGCAAGAATTCAAAGAATATTCAGGTTTCTTAACCCGTTAAAACCTGGAAAGCATCTGTGTAATTTTGGATTTTAGCATTGGCTATTCAAAAATAGCAGATCTACAAGCTCACAGCGCGTCACTTCGTACCGCACTGCAGCTATTTTTGAACATTTTAGAACAATCGTGAAAGTGTTTGAAAAATCTTAAAGAGTGAAACATCTTGAATATATATTTTTTTTTAACACAAATCTTCTCTTCTGGGGGTCCCTGGCACAAAGCATTTTCAGATGGGGGGTCCACGGCCAAATACATATAATTTTGGAGGTCGAACGTTTGAGAACTACTGGTTTAGAAGGCATTTGTAGAATCAGCCTCAGGTCGTAATGAGTGTAAACATGACAAATATGTCTAAATAATACTACTCTGTTTTGTGGGTCTGACTCACGTACGTGTGAACGCGAATTAAAGCCCGATTTATACTTGGTTTCACATCGTGTCTAGTGCCAAAAATAGCACGCACGTATCGTGAGCCTATACTACGTGCAAATGTATACGTAGAATCAATTTATACTACGTATAAATCAAGCTTTCAGACCGGACTTCGCTTATAGGTGTGTCTCTGAGAAAACTGTGGTCACACACACAAGCATGGTGCAAGCACGCACGTGTGCACACACACACACACACACACGCAGACAGACAGACAGACAGACACACGTGTGCGCACAGACACACACACACACACACACGCACACAAATACATTGCAAAACTCACATAATGCAACGCACATTGAATGCAAATGTTGTCTCTGACACGCAGATTGACAGATATTTAAGAGGGTGAATGGCATCTTCTCCATGGTACATTTGGCAGCACTTTCTTTGATAGCAGCAGTCCATTCCCGGGGAGCCGCAGACGGGCCCCGTCTTTGAAGATGAAAGACCTGTTAATCTGTGGACAATGGCACACGGGATCAAACGCCTCTATTGTGTTATCAATATGTGCAGTCAAGAATATCAGAAGCTGTTATGGGTAATCCCTTTATCCACATCTCAAGGAAGTCCACCGAACGAACTCTCATCCTCCAATTCTTCAGTGCTGCTGGGAAGTTTTTTGCATAAACATTGACAGTTTTAGCCATTTCTCCTTACAAGCGCTATTGTATAGAGCAGTGGTTCTCAACCTTTTCAGGCCGCGAAATGGGCCCCCCAAAATAATCATATTTGAACAGTGGACCCCCACCCTGATAAGCACTTAAGAATTTTAGGAGTTGAGGCGTTACATTTAGTTTGACTAGGTTCCACAGATATTGTGAAAATAGCCGATTGCGAGGCGTTGTGAGCTTGCAGATTGGCTATTTTCACACTCTTTGCCTCTTTCTTATATGATTTGACATTTTGGCCAATGTTTGACCAGTTTTATAGTATAGTTTGTTGATTACTTTTGATGCAGTAATGGTCTTTTTTCTTTTCTTTCTTTCTTTTTTTTTAGGTATTAAAAAGGTGCTTAGATTGTCACTTCACTGTCATCTGGGGACCCCCCTAAAATCATGCAGGAACCCCCCTGGGTCCCTACCCACAGGTTGAGAACCCCTGTTGTAGACTAAGCTACATCGTCCGAGGTCAACAGCACTATGATGAACCAATAATAACTGATACAAGTTCAGACCCCATAGTGCTCATATCATACCGTGTTCCCGTTCCCACCAGATGGGAACATGGGAAACCGTGAGTGTTAATAACAAGGACACAAGAACTGAGGGAAGAGAAAGAAGCTGTTGGGTTTGTCTTTTTTTTTCTTTCAAATAGTGTTATTTATCCTCCTCCTGCGCTGGCCCAGTCTGTACTTTCCTAAGGTCACGTTTTCTGGGTGATGGACACAAGTCAAGAGAACCTTTCCTTTATTTACCCAAAGCCATTTTATCCATCACTTCCTTAAAGAGAACTGCCAAGAGTTCCCTCTTGGTGGGCTTGAACGGTGTCCCAATTATCCGGGCTGAATCTTACGGCAAGGTATCCAAATGTCAAGCGTCCCCTGTGTTATTTTATTTTTTTCCCACATTAACTGCCTCCGCCACGGAGTGCGCGCGGTAATTAGTACCTGTGGGATGTGTCTCTGTGATCAAGGGGGTCTTGCGCTAAGCACGGCCCTGCGCTCACACACTGCTCCCCCCTATAGCGGGCTCGTGGCAGCTGCAGCGTTCAGATGGGGATTTGGGTTCGATTAAAGCCCCCCGATTCAGACATTATGGCCGTGTCAGCGGCGGACAGGTAGGGGCAGTTAGTGTAGCGAGGTGGGTCTTAGTGTTCACACAGCCCTGAACAAACTGCATTCCCACAACTCACACCAAGTTGGAATAAAAGTATGAGAGAGTTGTTGAAGTTTTTGGAATACTTGTTGTAAAGTGGTGTTTTTTTGGTCTTTGTTTGAAGGTTTAAGGGCAGTAATGCAGAGTCTAAACATAATGTTCCTGTTACCGTACAGTTCAGATAATGGACACTGGATAATGGATATATGGAAGATAATGGACATCTTCAGTTAACAATGAAGATGCGCAGCTTTCCTCTTTGTTTAAAAGAGGAAAACATACTGATACACACAGCATTGACAAAAATTATGTTAATCATTAATGAAATGTTAAATGCAACCGCACAACAACTACTAGCATAGACAACAACGCCTGAAATGTATTATCCGTGCTGAATTAACCACTGGAAGTCGAGGCTGATCTTCGTCCAGAAACCGTCTATGATGGTTCTATAGCAAGCTCTCCACCGCACCGGCGTCGGAGGGTGTAAGTGTTGGGAAGCGCCTGCATGTTCCCGAAAATCTGGGCGGTGGGTACGTCGGGTCGCAAGTTGTAGGGAAGCGTCGAAAGCCTTTCTACGTTTGGTGGAGAGCTAACTTTAGATATCAACTCAATCCAAGCCCCAATGACTTCCATTACACAGTTACAGTTAAATATTTAAAGTATATAACGTGGAAAGAATAATGGAAGTAAGTTAGCCTACTGGACGTGTGTGCACAAGAAATCTCTTTGCAAGTTTGTATTTATTGTACTTAAAGGAGTTCACCCGAAAAATGACTTATTTTCTATCAATTACACACCTCATGAAGCCTTGATTTCATCAATTTATTTTTGTTTTTGTGGCATTCCTAAGACAATAATTTGATGACCGTGTGTATTTCCGGTAGGAGACACAAATAATCTACTTTGCGTCTCCTAACGGATACATTAGCCGGTATGTGACGGGAATCAAATTATTAGCTTAAGAATGCGACAAAAACAAAAAATAATCCATGGATTCAAGGCTTCATAGGGTGTGCAATTGATAGAAAATAAGATTTTTTTTGGGTGAACTCCTCCTTTAAGTACAGTACTTGAGTACATGTACTTAGTTACTTTACACCGCTGCCGGACTGAATGGTGGCTTTGTGTCAAACCTAATGTTAGGTGTTAATTCAAACCTAATTGATAGTAACATAGTTCAAAACAATTGAGGAAAAAGAGGGGGGGGGTCTTTAAGAAACACTAATACTTTCTTCCTCGCCTCTGTGTTGCAAGCTTCACTAAATAAGATGAGAACAAGTAATAAACGCAACCATGGAACACTGGGAAATCGACTGATAAGGGGGGGGGGGGGCCCGGCTCAATGTCCCCCCGGTTTGATATAAGAGCTATTCTATGCAAAAGCACTCCCTGCTCGTTTGTCCTCTCCTCACGCCGCTCTGTCCCCCTCTCCTCCTTTGTCACTTAAAGAATGCTCGCCGTCTGTGGATTAATTAAAGTCTAAACATTAAATATTGATTGATGCATTATCAGCCGCTCGCAGTCGCCTCCTCTCGGATTGATTTCCACTGTGATTTATTGTCATATTTGCAGAGTCATTTCACTTGATAACAAAGAGAAATTGCTTGCAACCTCGGCACCCCCTGCCAGACACACACACACGCGCGCATGCATGAACGCACGCACGTGCGCGAGCGAGCGAGCGACCGCGCACACACCCATTAGCCCCCCACTTTGACACACTCTCTGTTAGCCACCACCCCCCACCCACCCTTCTCTGGTCTTTTTCTCCCTCAGATCCTTTTTCTCTCATTTCACCCACTTTTCCTCCTGTTTCTTTGTTGTCGTCCCCGTGCCTGCATGGTGTCTTCAGTTAACGATGAAGCTTTCCTCTTTGTTTAAAAAAAGGATGATAGCGCACTCTCATACTGACACACACACTATTGTACATTGCAAGAGTTACCCCAAACACAAAGATAAGTGATAAAAACGACCAAAATATTTTACTAGTCATGAGAGAACCAAGGAAGAGTTCAACTGCATATAGAATACTATATATAGTCATTTAGGAAAGTCATTAGGCTCAGAATAAAGAATCCAATCTCTAATACTGTACTATAATATGACACAAGGACTTAAGTTCTCCACTAAAATATAAAATGTGCCGCATTTTTTCCGCCTAAATCTTTAATAGGCAAAGGGATTTTTCTATGACGGATCTGTCTCCGGTTGTCATGCCATTTTCACGTGTCAAACATAATTTATGATTTGTCTGTTCAGCCTGTCAGCGGTGAACTCTATTCATTTGTGCTGGGGGAGTCTGATTTATAAGCCACCGGGACCAGGTATTCACATTAGCATTTGTTATACAGATATTTGCTGCCAGCCTTTCAGATGATGGCATCATTTTTTCTCTCTCTCTCTGTCTCTGTCTCTCTCTCTCTCACTCTCGCTCTGTCTCTCTCGCTCTGTCTTTCTGTCTCTCACTCTCTCTGTGTCTCGCTCTGTGTGTCTCTCTCTCTCTCTCTCTCTCTCTCTCTCTCTCTCTCTCTCTCTCTCTCTCTCTCTCTCTCGCACACGCACACGCACACACAAAAAACAAAAAACTGAATCAAAAATCTTTTAAATGATCAAATCTCACTCATTTTCTTTTTGCTTATATGTTGTAAAACTGCTGCGACTGTCAAGAAACTTATGCTTGTCATTGTATTTAATAGAAACCCTTTGCAACCATTGTTCTGCTGTAATGCATAGAGATGAGTGAAAGTTAATTAAATCCTTGCCCAACTAGAAAATATACTGGGTCAAGGCCTAAATTTGACACACACACACACACACACACACACACACACACACACACACACACACACACACACACACACACACACACACACACACACACACACACACACAATTCTTCATATTTTGTCCTACAGTATCAGTCTTAGAGCATGCAGCCAACTGAAATACTATCTCATTCATACAATGCGTCACAGTATTTAAAATCACACTGCAAAATATTATATTCACACATTAAAACGCTCTAATTTCGAGCAGTCATGTGCCATCATTTTAGAAAAGCGTATCAGTGTCATTAAGCATCGGGGAAGATAGAGCCTGTATCCACAACTGCTCATTTAATCAGGATGTCTTTTCTCCGTCTTTGACGTCCATAATCAGCCCACGACAAGGAGAATTATTCAATTAACCCTAATTAACGCCATAATATCCCCGCTAACCGCAAGAAGATTAGTCGCTTCGTGCTCCTGACTCTATGTATGAAACGTGTTCACACGCAATCGTACAAGCTACGTCTATTGTCTGGGAGCACTTAATTAAAGGAGCTAAATTTTGCTAATTGTTCATTTGTATTTTTCTTATTGGCCTGTCATGATAAATCACGACGCGGTAATTCATCTCACCGGACGTACTTCATCTCTGTCTCGGTGAGCAGGGGGAGGGGGGAGCTGGGGGGGGGGTGCCCGCCGAAGATGAAATGCTCGGCGCTTGCCGTCATCCATCAACGCAACGGGTGCACAGTGATGACACAGCCCTGATCTGCCTGGGCTTTTTACAGTACATAACAGGCCTTCTCAAGGTCTGCCTCTCATCCATGGCTCTTTTAATACAGTCACTCTCAAACCTTTTTTTTAATCATTTCAAGGACCCCCAGTTTGATATGCACGAGGTCAAGGGTCCTTTTCAGGCCGTGACTCCCCAAAAGAATCATATTTGAACTGGGGACCCCCCCCCACCCTGACAAGCACTTGGAATGTAGGAGTTGAGGCATTGCATTTAGTTTGACTCAGTTCTACAGATAAATATTGTGAAAATAGAAGATGGTGCATGGTGTGATACCAGCGAAGAGGACATCATGGCTTACTGTGGTACGGAAGTGAAAATGTCAAGTTAAGTCAAACTTTTATCTGCCTCGCACATCTCTCACCCAGAAATGAAAAACGCAGACACAACAGGAAAACATACCACATATAGGAAAGACATTTTTGGTTTTGTCTTGTCCTAAAAGCGTTCTTTTAACTGGGGTTGTTGTTGCCCACATAGTGCTGCCAGTCATAAACAAATTGGTGTCATAATCAGAACCGCAGCGGTGGCAAAGGACAGGTGTTGGCATTGACAGCATGAGTCACTGAGTCTAGTACTGTACGTAACCTCCAGTGTGAAGGCCTACGTGACAAGAGAACACTAAGACCTCACATAAAGTGCTCTGGCACAGCGTAAGGCCTTATTTAGTTCGTAGACCGTAGGTCACAAATCCACATTTCCTCACCTTCTTAAAATAATGCCGCAAGTATTTATTTTTTGCTCATATATTCTATATTTGGTTCAGTTTATTGTGTTTTTACTTATTATTATAAGGTGACTACGGTATATTCAACGTCAACTACACAGTACAATATAGGGTCAATTTGACCCCAGATTTTGCCGTGTACGCACAATGAAGGTTGTGAGTTGGTTAATAATTAATTTGCCAAAGTAACACACAACCTAATGTCACTATACACTACACTATACAGTATATTACCACCACTGGAGGCCAACAGACCCTTTTCTTCTCTGTGGTTCTGAAGCTTGTGACAGCCCCCCTGGGCCCTTATTTGCCAGGGTGGCCTATAATAGTTTTGCAGGGTGCTGGGTGGAGCTGGAGGTAATGGTGGGCCAGGCGGCCACACAGAGAGTGTTTGTGTTTCACTTCTGTTTGCATTGTTTGGCATTAAGCCTGCTCTATCGTTTGCATTTTTGTTATCATTACTTTATTTTTGGTAAATAAAATCTTTTAGTTTAAAACTCTCAGCCGTTTCACCTTCATTTGTTGTGGCCTAGAGCCAGGCCATAACGAGTTCCTTATAGTTAAACATATAGTCTCTGTTCCACAGTTAGAAGGTTCAACACTCAAAGCTTTGTGACTCTTCTCTCTCCATGTCTCTGTTTATCATGCTCTTTATCTCTCTCTCCCTCTACCCTCTATCTCTCTCTCTCTCTTCTCTCTCTTGTTCTGCAGCATACTCAAGTCTCTACCCACCCTGCATGTATTGGATTCAGCCTCTACCTATCGCCTTATTGATCACAAATGAAACACTGAACTGATCAATATGGTCTTAATGTGAGTTTGTTGTTCAATCACTTGCCATTTAAATCACCCGACTCACATCCTCCTCCCCTCCCAGCCATCCCTTTTCTGTCATATGGCTCACGTCTCCACAATTTGTTTTGTCATTTTGGGAGTGGTCGGTAATTATCATAAATATCTTCTAGGACTCACTTCATCAGCAGTTCGACGTTTCCACTATCTCGTCTGGGAGAATTCAGGAGCACCCCCCCCCCCCAACCCTCGTCTTTTTTCCCCGCTTTTGTTGCCTTTTATACCACATTGAAAATGGGTACTTTTCTCTTACCACCGATACTTAACAGCGGGGCTATTCTTACATCTTAAATGAGGGGCTCCATGAATGTCACAAATGAAGGCGAAGTGCGAGCCCATTGATTAGGCTGGTAATTAAGATGTAAATGCAGCTGTGGGCCCGCTGAGTGATCGCACCTGCGATAATAGCAGTGCACCGTTAACATCGCCGGGGGTTCGACTGCCATGCGCGCTGCGGTGCTGCCTTATCAATGTTTGGACTGATACTCTTGTTTAAGTATAGACCACGCTGTTTGCTAGCACTGCACTACAGATGCCTGGTTCCCCATTTACAAGGCGAAGGCAATTTTCTCCACCCAGATCACGAGCGTTAGGCTACTTAGACATTGCATTTACAACAAGGTGATAGTTGAGCTTCTTAAAAGTCGTGTTTTACACCTTGTTAAACAAACGGCCAACGTGGGGAATGGAAACCAGGACAGAATCACTTTGAAGTCCAGATTGAAATGGCATTTCAGCAAGTATCGAACTTTCGCGTCGTCGTGGCGTGGTTTCCGAGTGAACAGGATATAGGCAGGCGGAACGTTAACATGGGGAGGAATTTGAATTGATGTTGGAAAGGTGGGGCGTGTCATAGCAAACGTGGAGAATTACTATTGAAGTGGATGTCACGATGTTATTGGTTGAAACTGGTTGGTTCAAGTCTATGGAAGCACAGGTCATATTCTGTGTTGCGGAAAGAAAACATTTGATTTTGAATACAAAGAAATAGGTTTTGTTTTTATTTGAATCATTTCTTTTGGCATAGGCCTATATAATATGACCAGGATGTGATCTAAAAGGATTAAAAATCCTGTTATGATGCGTATTAGACTTGAATTCCTTCACTTGTATCTGTTTGTAGCGATTCACTCTCCTCTGCATAAGCATATAGATCATACCTGTGACACCATGCTCACTGCTTTATCAGGACACTTGTACGCCTGACGATACAAGATGCCACTGTTTCTGAAGTACAACCCATTGTATATCATGTCATCATGATGTATTGTGTACTTCTTCATATCATTCTCTTTGACTTTCTGCTCCTTTCTATATCTAGTATATGATGACTAATCTGTCATGGCCACGTAATGTGACCTCTGTCCAGTACTATATATATTCTATATTATATACTGTATATGTGTCAATATATGTGTTTAATGAACTGAACTTTTCCATTTCTTTTCATTTCGACTTTTATCATCGAGTGAAATGAATGTGGAATTTAGTTTGGTGACGCAGAAACATATTGACAACCAAGAGAGGAACACACAACACATATTGACACATTGTCACCAGGGTGACATCAGGACATGACATGTGATGTTATAAAGGGCTTTTATTTGTTAATTTGGTTAATGACAGACACACCAATTGATTGGTTTATGACACAAGCCTCAAAATCCAGTAATGGCAGGTGAAAGAAAGTCTTGTCTTGTTTTACTTTGATTACATTTTTGTGTGTGTGCCTGTGCGTGCGTGTGCATGGACATGTGTGCGTGTGGGATTCTCTACATCATTGGTTCTCAAAGTTGGGTCCGGGACCCCCAGGGGTCCTTGTGGGGTTTCCAGGGGGTCCCGACTCTCCAGCAAAATGTGTTAATATAGCATCACCATAATTCTAACCTTTTATACTTTGGCTATTCAAAAATAGCAGATATACAATTGCAGATATACAAGCTCATGGCGCGGCAAGTGCCGCGCTATGATTTTGTAGATGTGCTCTTTTTGAAAAATCTTGAACATTTTTGCAAAAACGTACATTTTAAAGCGAACATTTGTAACTCAAATGTTTGCTTCTGGGGGTCCCTGGAACAAAATAAAAAGTTCGAGAACCACTGCTCTACATGCATGAAGTAGGCCTACGTAGCCAGGGGCACTGGCAGGACGTTTAGGCCGTCACATATTCATGTTAAGTGCTATAAGCTCCAGAGGTATAGGCATGGAGCAGCGAGCGCCTGGCGGACGCAGCCTCACCGTGGCGGTGATGCTCCTTCCCTCCCTCCCTCCTCTCTGCTCCTGTTTTCACCCACTGGGGGCCACACTTGGCTGTTAATGGAGGAGAGAACTGGGAAAGCAGTTGTCTGGTGTGAGCCAAGACTCTTTCTGTGAATATTAAAGAGAGGGAGAGTGTGTGTGTGTGTGTGTGTGAGAGAGAGAGAGAGAGAGAGAGAGAGAGAGGGGGGGGGGGGGGGGGGGGTAGGCAGATGTATGGAGAGAAAAAGAATTGGAGAAATACTATCATCAAGAAAGCGAGAGACACACTGGGAGAGATGGAGGGAGAGAGAGAGAGAGAGAGAGAGAGAGAGAGAGAGAGAGAGAGAGAGAGAGATCTGGTCAAAACAAAGCTGTGGTTTGGAGAGCTGGTACACATAATAGACACTGGTCTTTCACTGCACACCCAGGGCACTCTGGAAAAGTAGGGAGGCCCGCTGAATGGGAAAGGAAGTAATAAAAACATCTTTGAAAAGAGACCTGTGCGTGCGTGCGTGCGTGCGTGTGTGTGTGTGTGTGTGTGTGTGTGTGTGTGTGTGTGTGTGTGTGTGTGTGTGTGTGTGTGTGTGTGTGTGTGTGTGTGTGTGTGTGTGTGTGTGTGTGTGTGTGTGTGTGTGTGTGTGTGTGTGTGTGTGTGTGTGTGTGTGTGCGCACCAGCACCTCTATGTTTCTATTCATGTGGAAAAAGCCTGCCTGAGCTATATGTTCTTACAGAATACCTACAACAACAGTATACCTGAAGTGGACACAATTTACTTTTGTCAGATCAGTATATACGGGACAGAAATCAAAGTACCACGCCATCATCAAAGAGGGTCTGAGGAGGGGGGATCGCAGTGTGACCGGTGAGAAGGTAAAAGCCAGGAGATCCCGCACCACGTTCTCCTCTCTGCAGACATTTTGACAAGAGCCCTGCATGCAGAAAGACCAGCCTCCTGGGGAGGAGAGACTCTCAGACTGAAAACACAAGTAGTGTTAGAGTTTGGTGAGACAACCTGACCCAGGGGGGAGTCCAATTTGGAAATAACAACAAATTGAACATTTTCTCAGAACTCGTGCACCCCCAGATGTCTATGAACTATTAGTTCGGAAAGCCTGTCCGAACCGGACTTTCAGACAGACGGAAAGGAGTACTTATTTTACTTTTACTCCTTTACTCCTTTACCCCACACAATAAAACCTCAATGTTAACCACTTTAAACCCTGTACGCTGAGTTTTTCCCTCTACACCAAATGTCCTTCGTCAAAAATAGGCGATCTACATTATCGGCTATTTTTGTGCTAACGTTTCCCTCAGAATAGGGATGGATGCTGGTGGTTCAAATGGTTAATTTATCAATTTTCAAATAGTATAGCGTGTACAAATAATATAAAATGGACCCATTTGGTTACCATTTGTACACTCTCTGAGTTAAATGTCCCCTGGGGTAAATGTACTGTGCAGTGGGTAAAGGTTTTACCCCGTCAAGGTGGTCTCCTCACTGGTCCTTGGGGACCCTAGCGGGCTCTTGAGTGAGTCCCACATCTGACCCAGCTTCTACAAGGAGGCTAAATAGAGCATGACGAGTTCAAGCCCCTGGGCACACTTCACCCCGCTACGCTAGCCTCTGTGGAGCAGCACAGTGCAATGATATTATGGCTTTATTGTAATGACGACACCATTTCCCTCAAATCTGTTTGCCCAACAATGTGGCAAAGACGTTGTTGCCGTCTCTCACGCCAGAATCTGTGTTCTCCCTCCCTCTGTTCTCTTGTGTGGTTAGTGGCACACGGAAACACACACACTCGCACGTGCACACACACACACACACACACACACACACACACACACACACACACGCACACGCACACGCACACTCGCACACACACGTACACATGCAGTACAGCAATTACACATACAGGCAAGCAGGCACGCACGGCTGCACACACACACACACACACACACACACACACACACACACACACACACACACACACACACACACACACACACACACACACACACACACACACACACACACACAACTATCTGTACAGACACATATGCATACTACAGCAATTACACACAAATGCATACATATACTGTATATATACACACACCCATAGGCCGTATTTATATACACACACACACATTTAATATTTTATATATATATATGTATATTTAAATACAGACATGCATGCATACTATAGCAATTAGACACAGACAGACAGACACACACACACACACACACACACACACACACACACACACACACACACACACACACACACACACACACACACACACACACACACACACACACACACAGTTGGAGCTCTCTTGTGTGGTGACTTGGAGCTAAATAACACATAAGAGAGACAAATACACCATACACGCATGTGTAGGCTCATGCATTCACACGCACACGCACACACACGCACACGCACACGCACACGCACACGCACACACACACACACACACGCATGCACACGCATGCACATGCACACACTCGCAGGCTGCAGGAGACCTCACATTAAGCCATACAACACGTCTCCTTCCAGCAGACTAGCGGTAAGGCTTAACCACGGAAACCTCAGCACAGTCTAATGTGTGTTTGTGCTTGTTTTAAAAGAACAATTAAGCAAGGAAAGGCGTCATATTTAGCACCATTTTTTTTTATTGGGAATATGGCAGAATATGAACGCGGCAGAATTTTTGCCATCTGAAGAACCTCATGGCGACTCGAGGCTTTGGGGCTGAAACGATGTTGTAGGCCTACAGCATCATCCACCCACATGTGTTATCATCATTGCTGTCGGGCAGAAACCTCGTATCCTCCATATTTAAACTGTTTATGTTCTTTTTCGTTTTTTTGTTGATTAATGCTCTACTTCACACAGTGTCACACAAAAGTTGTGAAAATAGCAGATCTACAAGCTCACAACGACTTGCTTCTTCACGAGGCGTTGTGAGCTTGTAGATCTGCTGTTTTCACTATAGTTTGCGGGTCCTGGGGGGAGACATCAAATTTCTCTTTTGGGTGTCAAGACATTGGAAACGCTTTGAAAGTGGTTAAATGTGTTTTTTTTATATTGAACCAATGAAAAGTATTAAGAGATTGTCCCTAAATAATAACCACATTGGATGCATTGTAACACAGCTTCTTTTTTTCTGAAAAGTAAAAACGATTGGAGATACAAGGTATTC